>NC_051133.1:2788332-3010262 GCF_014839805.1 Manduca sexta | reverse complement strand
GTTGGTTTTAAATAATATCCCTTTAAAATAATATGAGCCCTTATTTAAAGGGATAATAGATTTACGATTTGTTTTTCCTTTCTCCTGAATTTTAATAAAAAAATAATTTCATTTGTTGTATTATTGTCCTTTGATGATATAATTAGGGAGATATATTAAAATATAAGAGGGTAATGCAGAATTTACAATGTGCCTACCAATAGGAAAAAATATTTGGTTTCATTTTTAAAATATGTTTTTACAAAAGCAATTTAACTTATTTTAGATTCAAAAAGTTTATAACAGGCAAATTAAAAAATGAGTGTTCTAAAACACTATTGCTAAAATATTGAGAAAAGAAAAAGGTAGACGTGCACGTTTTATAAAATCAATTTTGTTATTAAGGTACTTCTCAAATATCTGCAACAAGTTTCAGAACGCATTAAAGTACAGAAACGAGACAAGCGATATTCTACCAAACTAACAATACTCGGAAGTGATACTGACAGTAGCGGATTAAGGAGTTCGAAAAAGGAGCGTGATTCCATATTTTTATAGAAATTTTAAATTCGAACACTCGCATATTCACAAGAAATCGATTAGTAAGAAATATAAAATAGTACTACTGAGTATAAATTTAGTTAACGGCAAATTAATGTATACACAAATAAAGACTAAATGCATGAATACCAGATAAATTAATATGGTACGTCTTCGTGACAAAACATAAATTCATTTGAGTCTAATCGTATCCACTAAGAAATTAGAATGAAATCATTCTTATTTGAATTTTGTCAAGGATCCCAAACGTGTTTGAAAAATATTAATTCTTCATACCCCTTCTTCCTCTTTCACTAGTTCCTCTCGAATCCGCTTCTGTCCGCATATTTAAGATATTCGAGAAACATGTAAAGTTCGTCCCAAGTGTGGTAAAATATCTCTACGTCTGTAAGTAGCTCGAAACTTCTTTGACAGTAAACTTCTCACTAGGAAATAGGTGTATATCAAAGTTGGGGAATCTCTGAAAAACTTTGGATCAGTTTGCTTAAGAGTGTAATCCTCCCAGTACTTGCCTTGTAATAGAAGCTAAGTCTACTTAGCGGAGTCGGAGCGTCCATACAAATTGATTCCTACCGGCTTCCCTTTTAGGTTTATTGACGTTTATCTTAGTTTTGTTTTCTGTCAAATTAGCTACAATATGTTATCTAAAGCAATTTTTTACATTGACGACGGCGGCCTTAAGGAATGTGAGTCCCGGACAAAGGCAAAACAACCGAAGCAGGACTCCGGGCGAAAACAAAAGATCTGGCGCAGGACTCCAGGCGAAAGCTAAAAAAGAGACGGGAGATCTCGAGCAGAGTAAATAAAAGCTCTCCGATTTTAACACTTTTGTACGTATGTAAGATACTAAACATAATAACATAAAAGCTCCTTGGACGAGGTCCCTAGAAGCTCGAAGCCCCAGGCAGTTGCCCAATTCACCCCGTCCTAAGACCGCTACTGGCTATCGAAGGAAACAGCATAGTTCTTTGTAATAAATAACTAAACCTTTTAAGACCCGTAGGTGTCTTCAAAAGTAATTTTATAACAAAACACAATTTTCCATACAGACATGTGGACACATAATAACAAAAAACACCAAAATACTAACACAACGTGATGACACAGTTCTTTGTTTGCGCTCGTAAAAATAGCGACTTTGAATTAAGTTATAAGAGATAGCGGATAGTTAATTATTTTAATTAATTATATTTTTCACATGTGAATGATACAGTGATCTTATTGCACCCAATGGTATGAAGTGGGTCAAGATAGTGTTGGCACCTAATGGAGTGGATCTATATAGAGTATTAATTGATGAAAGTTGATTAACCTTCGCCAGTCGACACAATTATGCCGGCCTCTTTGAAACAGGATACACTTACGTAGGTCACTATGGCGGAATTTACACCGGGTTGTCACTATTTGGTCAGATACCAATAACCTATTACCATTCAAAAAAGCAACTTGATGTGTTTGTTACAGTAAGTGAGATTTTCGAATATCCAAGCCTTCCTTAAAATAATATCTATTACTTTCTTTTGAAGCCAGTAGATCATTAAATAGGTAATTTAATAAGAAAGATTTTGGTAATTAAAGTTTTTCATAAAGACCTAAAATTTGTTTCTAAAGAAATTATTCGTAAATTTAATATTAACGTAACTCGTGCACCGAAAATGTGTGGAATGAATGCTCAAGGTCGGTCGCTTAGGAAAGGGTCTTAACAGGCGAACGACTTGCTTGCCGGTTTGTTTGCCGGCCGGATGTTTGCAATACCACGAATCAAAGATACGTTTCTAGCATTGACGCATATTCTATAGACATGAACGTCTATATAAACAATTTGTTCAAAATCTGAACTAAAATGGCAACCAAAACGTCACTGTTATAACCTATTTATTCACTTGAACAACAAATAATTTTAATTATTTGACTTATAATTTATATTCAATTCCAAGTTTACACTTAGACTCGAGTTTTTATATCATGAGCGCCACTCTGTAACAACCACAGGCTGTTAATATTGACCATACTGAAGTCAGTTTGAATGGATTGCAGTTCAATGCAGTTGAACACAGTATATGCTCGGAACGCCAAATCTAGTATGTAGTATATAGCGATTCTTTCTAGCCTTTTAGATTATTTTCTAAGTAGAGCTAGAAGATTCGCGATGTTTACACCACACGAATTTATTCAGTATGTTTTCGGTTATGTCCCTAGTGGGTCAGTGTATTTCGGCACAGATTAGGGTCCAATGTCAGGTAATATGTAATTACATGGACTTCTCACAAGGAATTTTGTAACAAAAATTGACCTGACCGAATTGGATACGTGGGACCTCCCTGAATGTTTAAAAAACGTATTTGATTTTCACATCATACTTTTTTATTATCTACGTGATAAGACTTGTCCAATATCCTTTTTGCCTAAATGTAACTACTGGACATAATAAGACTTAACATGTCATGTCTCAAGATGACGAGCGCAGTGGAATACCAAACAATACTTTATAATTCAAGGTGTTGGATGGTGTTTGTACTGTTTATGGGCGGTCGTATCGCTTACCATCAGGCGAACGGCAAGCTCGTCTCGTTATTCAAAGCAATACAAAAAAAAATACCTAGAATAACACGAGAGCCATTTGATTTTAAATGAATTAAGCTTATCAATAGCGGCGATAGCCTAGTTGGGTGTGGAACGGACTGCCGAGACGAATGTCCGCAGGTTCAAATCCCAAGGGCACACACCTCTGACTTTTCTAAAAAATCATGTGTGCAACCTGCACATCTGAGAAGTTCTCTATAGGAATTTCTAAGGTGTGTGAAGTCTACCAACCCGCACTAGGCCAGCGTGGTGGACTAAGGCCTTATCCCTCTCAGTAGTAGAGGAGGCCCGTGCTCAGCAGTGGGAAAGTATATAATAAAGGGCTGATATCATTATATTATAAGCTTATCAATTAAGCCAGAGTCCTAGTATTTTAGTACGGTGGGTATTTTTTTAATTATTAAGTCAAGTCTTAACAAATTTTAGTATGAAGAGATAAATAATATAGCAAGTAAGGAAGCAAAGAGTAAAAACATGCTTATCTACAGCACTAACTTCGGAAAGCAACGACGAACAAAGCATTCAACAATGCAGAGTACCTACACGCAATGAAAAACCGGACAAGTGCGAGTTTGACTCGCGGACCGAGGGTTCTGTACAAACTTGTAGATTAGGTATCTAAGTATATAATATTATTATGTAAGTAAAAACTTGACAAACTTAACTTTGCCGTTTAGGCAGAGGAGAGTTATTTTACCAACCGCCAATAATAAATTTGTACTAGTAGATTTGCTTTTTGTCATTAAAGAACATATTTACAAACATTTGCGTCTTACCAAATTTCATGATTCTAGATCAACGGGAAGTACGTTGTAAAGGTATTGATACCCTTGTGAAATAGCGAATAAGAAAAATATTCGACATACACTGATCGCGTTGATTTACAAGGAAAATTGTCTCAACTGAAAGAGGTTATGAACTCGAGTATTTGATATAAATTTCATCTTGATATCTCTACGCCTGAGAAAAAAATTCTTGACAGACTGACAATAAAATTATCCTATAACCACTCCTTTTGAGTTATGGAACCCTAAAAACCAGTTTGAATCTACACAACTCCGACAAACGTTTTGTTTAGAAAACAATACGTCTATCCTTTGTGGGGACGAAAGCACATGGAATTATAATTGCACTAATTTAAATTTGGAGAGGTTAAACTTCAGACTTGATAAAGGTTGCAGGAACACGCTGGATGCAGGCCGTTTGCGACAGGTCGGTCTGGAAATCTTTGTGGGAGGCCTATGTCCAGCAGTGGACTTTATGTGGCTGATGATGATGATAAAACTTCAATCTGACGGTAGCGGGTACTTACTGCATGCCAAATACACAATATATGGGGCGTGCAAAGCATGTTATTAAAATTTGCCAGGCTTATAAAGAGGAATTAGTCATAATATATGTATATGTTTAAATTATAATACGTCGGGATCAGTTTTGTTTTTAGAAGTGTAACTTATATGTTTAATATTAATATTTATGTCTCATTGAAATCATCGAAATCGGTTTGGAATTTTTCAAGATTATTGAACAAATTGGCATACAGACTAACATTAACAAATTAACATATTTGAAAATCATTCCACCAACATATTTTAAAACATCTAATAATAGGTACGAAAAATCATTTTACACTTACTTTGCTGACTGTCTTTCTAACCCAGAATCATGCTGTTAAATTTCATTTGAATTCGTCCCGAAACTTTAACATAATAACATGGCTCGTAGAAAATAATGTCAAGCTCATTTCACCCATCTATGCGTCTTATAGTGGGCGAAACGTTTACCGTAAATGGGGGTAGAAATAATGTGTCGGCAATCTCATGCGGTTTCGTATAATGGAGTGGTTCGGGAACACAGCTCCTAAAGGCAGGGAATCTAAAATATACGCCTTTTCTCTAAGAGGATGGGTAGATTACTCGAATTTTAAATCCTATGACCTCGAAATCGTATTCAGAATGTCATGGTTGGCAGGCCAAGTACACCGTCGACCAATGAGCCGCTTTCGTCGCAATTCATGCAAGTCCCCTAATGCGGTATTAAGGTCTCCATTTGCTGTACCCTATTATTCCAGCCCAGTGAACTTAGCCTTTGGAGTCGGTCAGCTATATCAGATGCCTCTCAACTGAACTAGAAAATAAGAAACGTATTGCTGATTCAAATTTGTACATGCTATTATATGTTATTAATATTAATAATGCAAAAGTTTGTGATGCTGAAGAAATAATATCTGAAATCGCAAAAGGACTTTGAAGAAACTTGCTACTTTGACCATGTTCTGGATGGGTCAAATTTTTATTTCGACAGAGTACATTGTGGGATTTTCAGAAAGACAGTATTTGTATTCTTTTGTATTTGACTGGCTGGTAAAACTATTCGTTCCATATTTGAATGCAACTGTGTTTACTTGAATACATTGTTGTGCCAAAGCACTAAAAAAGATGGCGCACATAGAGGCGGGTCGCACCGCAATGAATCGCATAACAAAAAATCCTAAGAAATCACTTTCGCTCATTTTATATGAACTATCATATACTACGGGCGGGCCGTAACGCATCGCAATGCACTGGTGGATCGCTTTCTATACGTATTTTGCGGCTATGTTATGCGTTACCATGCGGCCCATCTCAATGTGGGTTGGAACCAAAAGGAAAGTAATCTATAGGGAATGTAACTGATTCAATTATTGCATTGCGGCGAGCCTCACCGCGTCTCCGATGTGCTTTGGCGTAATTTTGTAATTTGGCCTGTTGCGACCCGTCACGGCTGTAGTATGCGCTGACCTTAAAAGAGCAACGTTCCAGATATTGAACGCAATGCTTTTTAGAGTTTCGGAGCACTCACAGAGCGGTCGTAAATCCACATTTATCCAAACTTAATTTATCCAATACAAAAATACTACGCCAATAAGAGCTGTTAAGAGGTGAACCACGTCGCAAAGAATCAACGGGGTTCAAATTTTCATAATGTCGACAAGCGAACGATAAATTCACAAAGAATACACACATGATTTTAGAAAAGTCAGAGGTGTGTGCCCTTGGGATTTGAACCTGCGGACATTCGTTTTGGCAGTCCGTTCCACACCCAACTAGGCTATCGCCGCTACCAGTCACCAATGATGCATCTTATTTGTACCAAACACGGTTTGCTTGGAATTGGATTTATACTGTCAAAATGTTCGCTTTCTGACGAAACGGAAATTCGGTTGGTGCAATGTTGACATCCCTTACATTTATATACGAATTCTTCCAAGATAGACGTAAAGTTAGTTATTTTGAATAAGATGAACAAATATTTTTCGATTTTTTTTTATGCGGACATGACAAAGTGATTCCACTGCGCCTTAAATGTGAGCGGAGTGGGGTCCAATAGAAAGTCTAATGACGAGAGATGATTACCCCTCGGCAATCGTCACAATTATGCCGGCCTCTTGCTACCAGATATACATGTTACACGTTGATTCCAGTTTGATTAATAAAAAAACAATAACGCTCAACACAGACGACTGTAATTAATAATAGAAAAGAAAAAAAATATCGTCATATTTTTAAGTCACCCGAAAATCGGATCGTGTCCGATACGACTTTGATATAATAGTGGGACAAAAAACAGAACAAACATAGGACGTAAACATTAGGTATAATCCGATAGGATCAACACCTTGCAAAGTTCTCAATCATCCGATAATAATCGGTGACCGACAAAAGGACGGTCCTAAGTATAGTATCGAATCTACAAAATTGCGTTTTGCAGATTCGATACTTTGCGTAGGGGCTGTCGATATTTAAACGGTCCTTATTAAATGAACTGCATTTATTTAAGACAATAAGGATCGAAGTGCTTATCGCCATGGTAATTAACACTAAACAAGCGATGTATATTCGACAGTCCCTACGCAAAGTATTGCATCTGCAAAATGCAATAGGGTACCGGGACTCATTTTTGTTCTTTACTATTATCGAATATTTACATAATATAAATTATAACACAGAAGGAATTATTAAAATCCGGTAAAAATCAACAAGTTATAAGTCTTTGAATTACGGTGGAAGGGGTAATTAACAGGAAATAGAAAAGAGACAAAATATCCACATGTGACGTCATCGGGAATTACGACGCGTGCGAAAGAAAGAGATGAAGCGATATTCCCACATCGCACCCACTTTGGCACATTTCCATATTTTAAATATGAATTACTCGCTCATTTTTTAACCAATTTTTATGCAGTTTTCGCAGGAGTGCTTCTTTTTCGTATTATTAACCATTACATTTAGAATAGTGTACAAAATCAAGCATAGGCCGGTCCCCTATTTTGCAGATTCAATACTTTACGTAGAGAGCGTCGAAAACTTCATCGTGATCCCTAAGGTACAACTCGGTTGCCTGCAACGCAATAATTTGTTAAAAATATAGTCGCTAAGTGACCGGCGGTGCATTATACAAAACGTAAGAATATACTTCAAGGACTTTATTGAATTGTACGAAGTGCATTGCAAAATGTAACAAAATTATCCATGCGGGTGCTACAATTGGTGAGGATACTATAAGTATAATATATAAATAATAAGACTAAAAGAAAATTATATTATTTTAATAAAATTATTTTATTTTGGTCTTATAATATATAAGACTAAAATAAAATTATTTTACGGATTTTATTGCGGTTTTTATCGTATAATCTTCTCCCAATATTTCGATGTTGCAACCCTCATGGTCGGGGGGGGGGGTCATACAACTCTTATTTGTAAAAAATAATTTATTTTTATCATGTACCTTGACCTGTTATAAGTGCAATTACAAGTATGTTCGCCTACGTTATTATTACATTTATTTTATTTTATGAAATCATCAAGACACCGCGCAGACGTTACGAGAATCCTGACATTTAAAGCCGCTGTAAATTACCAAAAGTTTCCATACAATTATTTTTTTAATTCTGTTTGAGGAGCTTTGTGTATTAATCCAAAAAGTTCACTATATTCATAAAATAAGAAAATATTTATGTTATTAACTAGTATATTTTACTACTTTGATAAAATAACGACATATTGTTTAACGGTTGTAATTTGTGTAGTGATTTTCAGCAACAAATGAATAGCGTCTGCGCGTCGCCTTAGATCCCATGCAACCTTACATTGACCTACAAAGGTGTATCAACAAAATGCCCATAATATCAGGGTATTGACGACCGATACCATAAAATATTAATACGTGCTAAAGAGTTACGCAGCGATATAGAATATACAAACTATAGCTTTGGGAATATCTTTATTTGGCACTAGGTTCTGCTGCTGGATTCGCTCGTGACGTATGCCGTTTATGACGATTATTAAAACCTGTATAGCCTTTCAATGGGTCTAACTTACTCCATATATTGGAATTGGTTAAATGATTTACAGTAGTTTTCAATAGACGATTCCAATCTTAATCTTCAATCCGATTTCGAGAATGAAGCAATTAAAATAGGTCATTAAAATTTTTATGCGTATCAAAAAAACTAATTTGTAAATTTTGGAGATAGATCAAAAAAGAGATTGCGGTCGATTATTAAAAATGGTGGTTAATTATGAAAGCATTACAGACATACAAAACTACTATCGCTTTTCTAATATTAGCATAAATGTTTGATATACACACATTTGTATACAGCTTTTCCTTGTAGCAATATTTTAGTAAAAAAATATTTGTAGCAACAATCTTATTTTCTACATACCTCATATGATTTTCCTTTTCCTTTTTTCTATGGGTCCATTTATGAAATCCATAGACAGACGCGCTGCTTTCGTACTTTGCTTTTGGTACTTTTCCTGTGTTTACATGATCGGCATACTTATATTTTTAGGATACCTGAAAAATACCCTTATAGGTTCATTTTATTATCCGTCTGTCTGTTAATATCCTTTTTATAGGAACGCTTGGTATCAATTTGAAATTTCTATCAAATACTGAAGTCGTCTTAAACAGTGTAACATATTTCTTGTCCGTCTGTCTGTCTGTCAAGATCCATTTTCGGAGGAACGCTTTGAGTTATCAAGTTTAATTTTTTATCAAACACTCTCCCGTCTCTTTCAGCTGTGAAAGGTAAAATTTAGGTGATTCCTTTATCGACCAATATTTTTAGAACCATTCACATTTGAATTTACATTCTTCTGGTTAAATTCCGTAAGTTTTTTCATATACTAGATGTTGGTCGCGGCTTCGCTCAGGTGAAAAGACTTTCCCGTTACAAAAGTCCCTAAAATAATGTACGATGCGAGCGTCATATATTTTAAAAATCTGATTATAATATCCTCCTTTTTGTCTTCGGAACAAATTACCAAGACAAAAATAGGTTAAGTATTAATCCAGGTTGTATTCCACTTTTCATAGCCAATTACCAGGGCAAAAAATAACCTAAACATTAAATCAGGATATGCTCTACCCGCATGCCAAATTTCTTCGAAATCCGTTCAGTTATTTCTGCGATGACTTCTAACGAACATCCAAACATTTTCACAAACCTTCGTATTTATAATGTAAGATACCAAGAAACTTTTTCTTTTTATATCGTTCCTCTAGAAATAAATCAATACCTATTTTTAGAAACCTTATTGGCAAATAAACAGCCGGTTATCGAACTCCGCAACGAATAAGAAAAATACGAAACTGATTGGCACTTTAACTCTCTGCTCGGTGCACATCTAACGTTCACAACTGAGTCTAAATTAGCTAAGCAAGAATGAGCATTCGAATGGCGCCGACCTTAATAAAAGCCGTATCGACATATAAAATCAGTTTATTTTTTCCTCGTTCCTGAATGCTGTATGAATTATGTTCCTGTAAATGTTTGGAAGGGAAAAGGTTAGTTCCTTTTATGACTTTTTTATTAAACTACCAAAGTATGTAATGTTTCTATTGGTATGTTGTACCGTGATGATGTTACTGAGATGTCATTTAAATTTTCCATTTCCCAACATTCATCAGTTTATTAGTTTGTAAGATAAGCGCGTTCAAACATACAAACACTCATGTATTAGTATAGATACAGATTTATATTATATTAGTATAGTTATATTTTTTGACCGCTAATTTGATGTTCAAAGTACGACGACAAATTCACCCACATTTAAATCATGAGACGGACATATTATTCGTGGAGTGCGGGCGCTCTTTTTGCACAATAATCCTCTATCGAATTTTGGAATATACAGGTGGACTGTCCAGAGATCGTTACCTCTCGCTAGTGGACACAAATATGCCGGATTATAAACCAGATATACACAGATTTAACCCGTAACGTAAAACTTACATATTTATTTATTTATGTATACATATATTATAAGACCATAACAGTTGATACTTATGCGATGTTATACAGATTTAATCTTAACAACTGATTTCAATATTTGCCATTTCTGTGAATTCTGACAGGTTACATATAAATATATCCAAGTTCTGGGATATGGTATTGAGCAATCGTATGGCCCGTGACAAGGGCGCAAACCTTACAACATTTGTTCGCGGTTTTTGAAGGCGGAACAGATATACATGGTATGTTACACCTAGTGTACGTCAGTGATTATCTCGGTAGATATTTATGTCCTACCATCAGCCCAAATGATATAGAGCATGATTGGACAAATCAAAAATAACCAAGAGACCATTGACTAATAATATAAATAAATAAATCTGCATTAAAAAACCTATATTCAAAATGTTCGCGAAGAAATTGAAAGTAAGGAAAAATAAAATAATATTTCATGTTCTTAGCAACGGCAAGTTAATACATCAGCCGTGATTCGCCGACGTTTTGTTGTAGCAAGAATTCAACATGAATAACTTATTGGCTAACGTATGTTTGAATTTGCGCCAACGACCCCTTGGCAATGATTGGCATGTTTGTATTCATGATTTATAATAGATTGGTGCAGCCCCGGGCTTCATCTGGGTAAAGATGGCGGTTTCGAGCGATATACTGTGCATTTTAAATTGATTATGAAAGTATGTAATAGTCAGAGTTACAGAAGGCAATTCTATACTTTTAAATTTTATTAATTTTCCGAAGTATTATGTATTAAATTAATCTACAATATGTTTTACAAAACAGATAAGATACCAGTCAAAACTACTTTTTAAGTTCAGCTCAAATAAAGAAAACGTTTTACAAAAGTTTTTAGTGATCTGGAGATCACAATGAACTTAAAGCATTTTCAAATCACAGACAGACGTATCTTTATTTATTACTAAATTTTGCTCACGGCTTCGCTCGCGTGAAGAAGTTTTCTAGGATAAAAGTCCCGCTTTATATTTTAGAAAGTAGCCTATAACTTGCCCACAGTCTTAAACTATCTCCACACCAAATTTCATAAAAATCTGTTCAATAAATTTTGAAAAAATCGATAACATACAGACTGACAAAAAAGGAGACTGTTTTATAATATGTACTTATAGATAGACTAAATTTTGATGTCAAGTTAGGTCATGTTGACTCACGACTTAGCAACGTGCCAATCAACTTTAAAAGATGTTTGTGTTGCATTTGATGAAAATTGAAGAGGGTATCGAAAACATGTCATTTTACTTTTTCTGACTAATCAGAATGCATTGATTGATTTGTTTTTGATGATGGTTTTAAAAATAAATAAAAATAAAACAGGGGTCAATATTATTCGTCCGTAGCATCTTGATTATGTGTAGAGATAATGTACCTTGTGCATCAATGGTGGCTTAAGACCTAAATACACTCAGTAGTACAGGAAACTTGGGTCCAGTAGTATAAAGTATGGACTAGTATTAGTATTATTATTTTCCAAGCTGTTTCCCTGGAATTATGTCAAGTTCGTCGTGCAAGGCTGTCTCAGTGTTATTGTTGTTGTTCGTAGTGCGTGCGCAGTGTAAACATCACTGAGGTCTCGGGTTCGAATTCTGGGTAGTAAAAAGTGATATTGGGTTTTCTCTTCTCAGTATCAATCCGAATTGTAAAATGTAGATAGATATTATAACTTTAAATTTTCGGATGACCAAAACCTCATTCCGCCCCGCGACTATAAAGACTGCAAAGTCTTCGAAACGTTAGGAGAAAATTATAATATAAAAACCTCTATAAAATCTACCAAATTGTTTTATTTTGACGTCTAACATTCGCGTAAACATAAGAAATCATTATCAATCCGGAGTCTGTAATTCGTTCCTAGTACAGAAAAAAGTGAAAAAAGTATAAAGTGATAGATTCGACCATTATCACATCATGAAATGGAACACACATATCGCAATACGTGGGTTCCCTACTTGCTACTCTGTCTAATCCTACGGGATAAACGCGTGATGTGTGTGTGTGTGTGAAAAGGATTCTTCGATACAATTTCATTCAAAGAAACATTGTAAAACTGGAACACGTGTTCACAAAATGCCAGTTTTATTGTTCGGAACGTTCATTGTAAATTGCATTTGTCTTATTTCCTGATCAGTAATTGGTTTTGTATGCTCTTGATCCAGTTTAATTCAGTTGTAACACGAGGCGAGATTTGGCTACTGAATATTTTTGTTATTATATTAGAAAACATGCTGGCGGTAGGATACACTTTATATCCGCACGGATAGCGACCACCGTAAACAAGGTGTTAAAACCCGCCATAGTGCTCGTGTAAGTGTGTTGCGTTCGGGGATCAGCCTGTATATCCGGTTTCAACGGGCCGGCATAATTGTGTCAACTGCCAAGGTGTAATCAACTCTCGTCAGTCGAAATTTTATTGAACTCCACTTACCATCAGGTGCGGCGGGGTCAACTTGTCGTGTACGTATGAAAAAATACGTCATATTGTAGTCTCAAAATGAGAATCAATGCCTATTCCACAACTTCTGATTAAATGTAGTCACATAAATTTATAAGTCAGCCAAATATAAATTACACACTCTAATCTATGCTCCCAATTAAATGGTTTTAAAATATACATTATCTTCAGGACTCTATGCGGTAACTATCAGATAATATTTACTTGAAACTTGTGAAACAGAGTAAAACTTTCATAGTAAATAAATAAAGTAAAACTCACCTTATTATGGATATTATTTGGTGGTATGTGGGATATGTAATTCCTATGAATAATGATTAGCCGAATGAAAAGTAAACATTGCCGAAAAAGGATGTAGAAAGACTGATAATATTCTCTCTAATAAATTCACAAATATAAAACTGACTTATTTGATGTCAAACAAATAAAAAAAAGATTGATTTTCCAACCTGTATAAAGGCAATTGTAAAACGCAAACTTTGCAATAAAATAAAAATAACATGAAAATCTATTGCGCCTTTCGAAAGACCTTTGAAAAACTTGTAGCGAGAAATTAAACCTAAAGTTAGCGTCCTAGGTTTGTAATTAGAACAACAGCCAGCGACGGTTCAGTAGACACAATGATTTCTTTGACCCGCTGACTGTTTTCTTTTTGAGATGCAAATTTATGGAAGGCAATGCTTGGGCTTATTTTTTAATTTTTAACTTTCCTTTGTGAGTTTTGAGTGATGTTTTGCTTTAACTTGATGCAAATAGCCTCTTGAAGTCAGACTTTATTATTAGATGGACCAAGTGAAGTATAAAAAATAAATGTATCCGTGATTGTGTCACTGTCTTGCAAAAAACAAACTCACCATGAAAGCTCATAAATTTCTCCGTATATATTCCGTCTCATGATATGATGGGGAGCGTATTACCATATCGAGTATAAATTCTAGACTCAGGACTGATCACAAAAACCCAATATTACTGGTCGATCTGGGATTCGAATCCGAGACCTCAGTGTGTCCATCTTTAAAACAAATACTACTATTGCGATCGCACACTCAACTCGTCGCGCTGACACACATTTCAACCAGGCCGTACACTCCTCAGGGGAATCGACGATGAGAGTACAAAAGCATGCTATGCCGTAGTCCTGTCCTTCCGGAGGATCCCCGCTTCACTTACTCATAACGCCGACATGGAGAACATCAAACAGCGAGACTACTCTTTGCCGGTCACACATAAATGCATAAGTACACAACACTCCGGCAAGGAGGGCGGCCATCGTATTAAATACCTATACCATCGTATAATATACCTAACGTGCATTTATGTTTTTATCTCTACACTACCTCCGGTTGATTGGTAGGAAATGGCTATAGCATTAAGTCCGCATTTACATGATTAGTACGAAAGGCAATAAACAAAATAACAAGACCCTACCCTTTGCTGGCCATACATACACAAACGCTACACCCTATAGCGAGTCTTATGACTTATTCACAATAACATAGGAGATAACCTCCTGCTTTTTTTTGAA
The DNA here is from genome assembly GCF_014839805.1 of Manduca sexta. Taxonomy (NCBI): domain Eukaryota; kingdom Metazoa; phylum Arthropoda; class Insecta; order Lepidoptera; family Sphingidae; genus Manduca; species Manduca sexta. The sequence continues at coordinate 2,995,847 of NC_051133.1, read as the reverse complement.
GTCGGTTAAAAAAACGTCCTCAATAAAATTTTCTAAAAATATAAATGTTTTAATGTGCTCCCATATTGTAATAATTCTTATTACTTTCTTAGATGTTGCTTACTTCAGTAAATTTCTTTGGGATTGCGAAACATTGCTTGGTTTTCTTCTACTATCTCTCCATCATTATCATCATTATGTAGGAAGATTAGTCACGAAGAGATATCTTCCTGGCTAACCCACAAGATAGTGGAGTAAGGGTTTTTCTCCTTCTACTAGAAAAGTACTTTTCGCTTACCTTATTTCACTTACATGGTGATAAATTGTTGCTAAAACAAATAACTGTCTATTAATCCTGCATAGAACGAACAAACAATCTGTTACTCAAGTACCTGAACAAATTCAATATTCCAAATCACCTCTAAAATTTTGTCTCTATATCAACAATCGTTGTTTCTACTTTAAAATAAAATTCAGAGGAATTACTTAAATTTGGATAAAGAAAATGTAGTAAATATATAAAAATAATTTGAGGTTTTGAATTTGTTCATTTACTCGTAGCTGACTCTAAAATCTTACTCACAGCATATTACGTTCTAGTAACCAAACATTACAGCACCGTTTCAACCAGCTCCTAAATTAATGGAGCGATAACTAAAATAAAATACTATTCCACGGAGCACCGCATTCAGTACTTCTAAAATCCGAAAGCGGTTTTCTGTTCAAGGTCTATCTGGCCACTCCGAGATTTAAAAGAAAAAAACTCAAAGCACCACGTCATGCGATTTAAAAATTAAAAGTGGCTGTAAATGCAAGAGCCTTTGGTCTTATTCCTTTCATTAGAGCTCTCTCGTTAAATATTTTGTTTTTTGTTCCTTTGAGAAAGGGGCTTAATAAATAAGCCGTTTTCCAGAGTTCTGACGTAGGGTTTCCTGTTCTGTAAGGTTTTTGCGTTTGCTGCAGTATGTTTCATAAAATATGAATAAACACACTCATACGCACCTGAAAGGGTAGGCAGAAGCGCAACTAGTGCACAAACTTCTCCATGCAATGATTTGATAAGAAGCAAGCCTATCACCGTACTGGTTCCAAATTCCAAACTTCGTACTCAAACTGAGAAGAAAAACTTAATATCACTTTGCCCCATCCGGTATTCGAATCCAAGACCTTTGAGCGGAAATCATACTGCGCACTCAGTAGAACTGGAACATCGAGGTAATCGGTCAAGTAAATCATTCGATTTATGGTTAGCATCATGCTCGTAATAAATAGTAATGCCACTCACTACTTTGAGACGAAATGTGGAAGTAAATATGGAAGGTGTAAAAGTAAAGTGAACGGACTGCCGAAATTATAATATATTCTAGACGAATTCATAAATTTTCTACTTAAATGACCAAATATTGTAACTTTATAAGTATCATAAATTAAACTTTCGCGCTAAAGTTTCCTTTTGAATAAACATTCAACAGTATTAAGACAAAGAGACGAAAGACTTAAAACTTCAAATAGATATAAAGAAATTACGAGCTATAACTTCTGATCCTCAGAGAAAGGGTGTTAAGTAAATACAAAGCGACGGAATAAGGGAGTGGACAGAGTGCGGTAAAATGAAGAGTAACTTCAACTGACGCTTGCTTCTCCTCATTAAGACAGCAAACTTAATTTTCTTTTAGCTTTGTCTCTTTACAGCGAATCTTTAGCTTCAAAACTTCTGTTAGTTTGAGTTTAGCTTGGTCGAATTAAAATTCATTATTCATTAAATATTAGTCAAAGACTTAAAAAGTGCACGAAAATAAATAATATCAGTAGTTCCCAAACTAGACGAGGGCTATATTTTGTCAAACCAACATTAGAGCTACATAACATTAATTTTTTTTTTGACTATTGTGACTGAAAAAAATAATCAACCGACCGTAAACGGTTCGGAACAGAACTGTTTTTATAATTCAAGAGCTTACAAAACACTCAGTAACATCGTAGTCAAACAAAAGTTCTTACTAACGAATATAATATCGATTACTGAATGAATACTGAGAAGTTACCGCTTATAAACAACAGCCGAAAAATAAAGAGGTATCTTAACATAGCAGAAAGGATGATTGAAAAATGGTAAAGGATGAACAAAAGGATATAAAAATACGTGAAAGAATAAAATGTTTAACAGTTCAATCGATCGTCTAAAGCTATATTTTATCAGAACGACATTCACTTCCGAAACATTTATCATTTTTTTAAAACTCTTGAACCCGACGTTTTTTATCAGTGGTGTGTTGTTTTTAGGGCCCCTTCAAATGAGCCAGCCGGCTGACGTGCAGCAATCGCACAGCAAGGTTATTCCATATAAAAGAACACGTGCATTTACCGCGCTGCGGCCGCGCGGTTTCACCACGACACTCAATGGTAAATTGAAGGCGTTCTTAGGTATTTTACTTTAAAGTCTTTTATGTTGTGGCAATGCTTATGGATACCTTGCTACGCAATCGTAGCGCTCCTGCCGCGCGGCTAATTTGAAGAGGACCTTATTGGCACAGTTGTAAAGGACTTGTATTTTTTTTGATCGGCGATTGTAGTAAGAAATAGAGATATCTTTTGACTTTAATAAATAACACAATCAAAGGCAGTCGATTCAAGCACATTAATAAGATAAAACACGTCTGCTTCGGTTGACACGACATTATGAGTTTTTATATAGTGTGTTCCTGTACGCTGGATGCAGGCGGCTTTCGACAGGTCCGTATGGAATTCTTTAGGGGAGGCCTATTTTCAGCAGTGGACTTTATGGGGCTGATGATGATGATATAGTGTGTCTGAAAAAGATATACTCAAAATGACTACATATTAAATGACTACAAATAGCAAATTCAAATTGGATTACTGCCAATTATGATATGCCCCTATTACATCATGAGACAGAAATGTTATCTACTATGTATGTCCCAGTACATTAATATTTTTAGAATGCCGTATTTAAAAGATACAATCAAAACCTTGGATACCCCACCATTGGATTGTTTGTATGATTCTAAATCACTTAATGATAAGTGAGCACAGCCTCCCATGTACTATGGCCAAGCCAGAGTTACTTTAGTACGTGAACTGTGACATAATTAGTAAAAAAAAATACAACTATTACAATTTCTTACGAATGAGCGGTAAAAACAAATACATCAGGTACTTACTACTTTTTCTTAAAGCTATTCTACTTTAAAATTTTGTAAGTGTTATAAAATCAAAAATTTAAAAGTAGAATTATGTTTCAGAGCTAAACTAATCTAATCTAGATTAATATACCCTTTCATCAAGCATTTCTATAAGCAACTCGACTCAGACGTTTCCATTTATAAAACATTTATTTTGTCACAACACGGTCTTGCTCAGCCAAACCAAATCAATACCAAATCATATTTCCGAGTCCATAGCTATTTGCTAGGCGACGTTTAGCCAGCTGGTGACGTTTTATTACCTACTTTTCTGGACGAATTCATCAAAGTAGTATATAAATGAGTCGTTGATTTGAAAATTGTTATAAATCAAGTTAAATTGGTTGAATCCTTCCCAGCCGAATTTCAGACATGGCGGCCAGTCTTAATGGAGATAAACCAGGTACGCAGGAGATATAGTGCACAAGTGTGTGCGTAATACACAGGTGCACTCTCAGTTTCTTTACTCTCATAGTCCAGTGAGACGGCAATCCGACATGACCGGAGAGAGATCAGGCGCAGGACCAACAGCTTTACGTGCTTTATAAAATTCGTAAAAATAATTTAAAGATTAAGTTGAAACTGAAAGTCTAGCCGTTCAGTTCTAAATTTAGAGAAGTGGCTATCTAGTGGAATGCGTAAAATAAATCGAGTACCCTCGCTATTAGCAAATATTGGGAAGTCAAACGAAAATTAATTCATTCAAATTTATAAATTATACGAATTCATTCTGCAAGACAGGGAGTCAGTAATAATATTTTTAATAAAAGAATACTTTCACGCAAGCATTAAAGAAAAACCGTCTTTATTGCTAAAATATAAAAGTAACTCAAATTGCCTAGCAAATAATAAAATTCGCTTATTATCATGCTATAACATAAAAGGTGTCGAACGATCTATTAAACCGCTCTGTCTGGGCTCGGAAATTTTTTTTTATTACAATTACTCCAATTTAGATAACACTCCATTTTCTTTAATGAATTAATACTTTGCCTTTTATAAGAGTTGGTTGTTAGCGGGAAACGATTTCGGTGTGCCATAAGAATGTGACATAAAATAAGTCGTAAAACCCAATATTTTGATGAAATTTTTGTTTACTAAACAATACTAAACATATGTTTATTTATTTGTAATAAGGTTCACCAACAGCATTGCATATTATATCATTCAATACAACAAAACAATAAGGTATGATATGTCTGCTACTACTACGATGTGTGGTAGGTGGACACAGCATTTACCACTAACAATATATCTAATTAAAATCTTTAACGTAATATGAGGAGGTGGAGGATAAAATTATGTGAATCAAATCAGAGCGTCATATAAAAGTTGATAAGAAAAGAGAGCAACCAAAGGTCCATCGATCTGTGGCCATTAACTATAATTATGCCGGCGGAGTATTATTGTGCCCAAAATGCACTCATACTTTCATAAATAAAATTGGCTGTATCAGTGTATAAGTCACGTAAGAGCGCAACAACAAGCTACGACTAGGCACTAGAAGCACGATTAGTTCGCAATCTTAGTTTGTGTTAAATATGCCGGTTCAGTTTTTATAGTCGCCGTAACCGAAATCGGCTAAGAAGACATCATCATCAAGATTATGCAGGTTATAGCTAAGATGTTTTTATTACATAGATACGTTGTCCGAGCTCAATACTGGCAAGACGAAAGCAAGGTAATTGCCCGACATTCACTTAGTCAACCTCCAACCACTTTCGCGGCTAGTCGGCATACTAACTTTTTGTATTTTTATAAATAAAATGCCTTCCTATGTTTTTAGACGATGAACAAATTATACTCCAACTGTGAATGAAAAAAACGTTTAATTTCATACGTTAATAATAAGTATTCACTATTTAATTTATTTTTTAACTAATAAATGCATTTCATTCGACTGCCATGGCGACGGGGCAGTCGACACTCGGGTCCATTTGGGCCTACTCGAGCACACTCGGGCCATATCAATGCGAGCTGCTAGGGCTGTGACTATAGTAAATACAGCACTGTTTTTATGTGCAATTTTGTTAGTCCAAGACGCGTCTATTTGTAAAACGTCATTGGGTTATAGTATTTGTTTTTTATCGCGGGAAAAGTTATACAGATCATAGTGTCAATCAACCTCTAATAAGAGCGTTAGGTTAACTAATAAGGTCGAAAGGGGGGAGAAATTATACTGACTAGTGAAAAGATTATAATAAAATTTTGTGCAGACATATTTTTAACTTTATTTAACTTAACAATAAAGTACATAGTTTCGTTGTTATAAATTTTGTTCTTAAAATCAAAACTTACAGTCGCTTATTTAAGATTATTGATTGTCGTTTAGACGCCTTTCAAGCGTCGAAATAAAACAGGTACATAAAATAAAAATAAACAACATACATTTAATTCGTAAACGAAATTAGCACAACGCTTTCAAACCGAGTTAATTAAGTACTCAACAAGTTCACATCTCGAGTTGTTAAAATTATTATACAATAACATTTGATGGCTGTTTATTTGACGGAATAGGTGTACTAATTTTGTAAGTACTTTCGTTTTCAGTTAAATTGTTTAGGATATAATCCTTCTGCTTCTGCAACTTCGGCATGCATATTTATTAGAGACTGGAAATACTAAGTTGCTTGCACTTTTACTGGTGGAAGGTCGCTTGCATGCGAGGGTGCGCCTGGATAGGTACCATCGAAACGTCTATTTCTGCGGGCAAGCAGCAGCAAGATTGCACTATTATGTTCTGGTTTGAAGGACATTGTAGCCAGCGTAATTACTGTTTTTTTTTTTTTTGTTAAGTAGACTTCCCTGCAGTCAACAACAGAAGACACCCGCGAATAGGATGCTGGAATCCCCCGGCTAAGCGGCTGCAAGGTCGCAGAAAAGAGATGGGAGGGAAGATTTGGGGCATTTGGGAAATGTGGAGGAAGGAATAAGAAGACTCTTAGGATGGGCGGCGGGGGAAGAATCCACTGCACTACCCTCTCTTTCTATTTCTCGTTTTTATATCCATCTAATGGTTGTCTGGAAGACATTGCCTAGAGCGATAAGACCGCCATTTGTACATGTGCCTTTTGTCTCTCTTTTCTTCTTTGCATCGTTTTTTTTTTGTGTGTGTTTTGTACAATAAAGAGTAAAATCAATAAATAAATAAATAAGAATTTCCTCGGGGTGAAATTACTGGGGGCTATGAAACTTAACATTATATGTGCTTTGTGTTAGGCAAGGTACTTAAAAGCAATTTCGCTTAACAACAAAGGGGATAGGAATGGCTTCAAATCAGCGCGGGGTAGTTTTTATATTTTAGACAGCAGTTAAGCTGAGCCACTCCTTTTTGCCATTTTTTTCTATTTCCTAATTCTCTTTGTGTTTATTTGCAATTCATTTAATATTGATTATAAATTTTATTTTGTCAAGATGTTTAGCGCAATGGAACACCACATAGTACTGTAATTTTTTTATATATTGCTACTATTTCTAGACGTTCTAATTGCTTACCATCAGGCGAGCGGCTCGCTCATTTCACCATTTAAATGTATTAATAAAATATTATTTAATTATGGCTAAGTATTATCCCATTTTAATAGTCAGTTATATGAAACCGGTGTTTAGCTCAGAGTGCGAATTCCGTTAAGTAGTATTAAATATCTGAATAATACAGGCACCTACGGGGGAGAGCTAGGTATCAAATAGCGGAACCTCGACCCCAAAAACCCCGCTTGTAGAAAACACAAAGACAATATTTCTTTTTGTTATTTTTTTTTTCTGAAAATATATTTTAACCTTTAAAATATACTAAAACATTTATTATAAAATCATTGGAATAAAAAAATATAATAATAAAGGAAGTACCTAAATGACGTAAATGTATGTATATTGTTACAACAAACTTCACGGTTCAAGTTTTGTGTCATGGATCAAGGTATGAGACTTTCAGCGCCTACAGGCTTTGTTCAATTAGGGTTAATTTGCGTGTTGCCCCGCACATTCTCCTATATTATATGAACCGGGAAACTCTTCTGCTTAGATCATAAACACACGTAATATTAAGCACACATATTAAAATGTTTTACAAAGCGAGTAAAATTATGAAACAACACTGACTTAGTGGTTCGGGGTTCCTGTATGCTGTTTCATCTAATATTGTAATTTAATTAGGTTAGTTAGCGCATGTTGATGTATCAATGATATTCTGACTTTAATTTCTATAACCAAAAATCATAAAACTACGTCGAATAGGCATTCAGATTTAATCCTACTAAATTTATAAATATTTGAGTATGCGTCAAACTATCACGCGTAAACCTTTGCATGAACTTGAATGTAATGTAATTATTGTAATTTAACACAGCTATTTTTCTAAATAAGTTATATTTTATCTCAGAAAAACATGCTGTTAATATGACTTTAATTTCATGATTTCCATGTGAGCGAAGCCTCAAGCAAAAGCCATTATTTCATAAAGCGACAGAAGTCCGCAAAGTTCTAACTAAAATAGCGCCAACGTTGTACGAACGAATTAGTTATACTCGATACATCATTTTATAAAGGAGAATTAAATCCAAATTCAATAGACCGATTTAGCTTCGATCGATGTGGTAATATCTCTACAAAATGTATTATTACAAGATCAATAAGTACATATCGTCATTTCTTTCGTCTATTTTTGCCGCTGACCACATATTGTTGGATTCGGCTTCGATGAAAATTCTTAATGTTGCTTAGGTATATTATGTAATGACTTCCTACTAGGCGAGTAGCGCACTAGTCTGAAATCTATAGAAGGGCATATCTTTTTAAAGAAACAAAGTTTTTTTTGACAAAATGAACTCTTTACGCAATTAAATTGTTTTACAATAATTTACACTAGACTAAACATCATAAGTTTTACATACATACATACATACATAACATCACGCATTTTATCCCCGAAGGGGTATGCAGAGGTGTAACTAGGGCACCCACTTTTCGCCAAGTATGTTCCGTCCCATGATGTGATAGGGGGGCGAGCCTATCGCCATATCGGGCACAAATTCCAGACTCCGGGCTGATACTGAGCAGAAAAACCCAAATATCACTTTGCCCGACCCGGGATTCGAACCCAGGACCTCAGAGCGCTATTGTACCGGACGTGCAATACAACTACGCCACCGAGGCAGTCTAGTCGAGGCAGTCAGTCATAAGTTTTAAGTTTCTACTAATATATCTAAATAATATTAATAACAAATATATAAATTTGCATGTTGTGGTCTCCTATAATTGAAGAGGCACGTCATATTGCTAATTGTAAAAATGCTACGACATTGTATTTATTATATGCCGTGTATCCTTCGTTGGAGGTCCTTAAATAAATAAATTAGTAAACATTTACATAATATATTATTTTAAAATAAACAAAACCATCGTTTACAGTTAAGTAGTTCTAAAAAAATATTGAAAGTAAAACGAAACACCAATTTTTCAAACCCACGTCATAGTATCTGAAGCCCTATCTACCCAACACAGCGTCAATCCCAAACTAACACATAAAATCAATTCGAAAACATCCGAAAAGATGAAAAAGTTTCTAAGCCGAGATCAGCATGTATGCCGATCGACTTATCGGCTTAAATCGGCTTGGAAGTCGCAACTCAGTGCCTCGAGTTAACGTGAGAGTGGACATGTGGGGAAGTAGGTCGAGAACTATTATCAACATGTGGAATATAATACATAGTTTCGCCGTACAGGCCTTTCAGGATTCATGCGGTACCAGGGCCTGTCATTTGTATAACTGCTATGTTTATTTATTTAAAATTAAATATAAGTTTAGAGTGGAGGTAATGCGACTGCCTCGGTGGCGTAGTCTTACCGCTTGTGCGGTACGGTAGCGCTCTGAGGTCCTTGGTTCGAATCCCGGGTCGGACAAAGTGATATTTGGGTTTTTCTGCTCAGTCCGGCATTTGTGCTCGATATGGCGATAGGCTCCCCCCCTACCACATCATGGGACGGAACACACTTGGCGTAAAGTGAGTGCCCTGGTTGCGCCTCCGCACACACACACATCACACACATACATACAATCCCTTTCGGGAATAAATGCGTGATGTGTGTGTGAAGGCAAGGTTAGGGGGTCCTTAATTTGAAACGCGGATTTAAAATTAAGGGCCCGGAACAAAAAGACAGAATATTCTTTTTGAAGTTACAGTCGTTCTAATCGAAGGACAGCTTTGATAGCCGTATAGATAAAAGTGCCGAAAAATCTCCTATTTAGATAAACCACCTAAGAAAGCTGTCCTTCGTTTAGAACGCCCGTAATTACAGAAAGACAGATTTGTCGCCGTAGACGGTATAAGTCCCCGACTTTGCACCAAAACGTTTTTATGATAATTAATATTAAAACAAAAAGAGCTTCGAATATTATATTATTATAGGTATATTTCATCACTGTAATTAGTCTGACTTCTAAACATATATTTTATGTATGAGGTGATATTTTTAGCCCTGGCAAAAGACTATGGTACCCTCCTATCCACCCCTATAACTTCTATGGGTCATCATCGAAAGCACCGAGCGGCGAAACTCCGCGCGGTTTTGAGAACTGCAATCTATACTTAATTGACAGGTATTAATCGAAAATAAAATTCGAGTGGCTTTAGAAATGCGTTTTGTGTATTGAAAGCCGCAATATTAAAGCCGCATTATAAATTCTATGCAAAGCATGGAATATAGCATGAAATGCAATTTTAACCAGAACGTTATAATCAAACAAGGGTATAACTACAAAGGATTTTATTGCCATATTTTTAATCTGTGTATGCAAAACACGAAGAAAGAGTTGTAATTCTGTATATTCTAATGTTATTGTAGTTTTTGTAAAAATATAATTGGAAGATTATTCTTTCCTAAAAATACAATTTTAAATTGCATAATTTGACCGCCTTGGTGGCGAAGTTGTATTGCGTGCGCGAAACGAAATCGCTGTGAGATCGATTTCCGGGTCGGGAAAAGTGATATTGGTCCTTTCTTAGTATCAGCATGAAGACTCTGAAATTTGTGCCTGGTATATGATAGGCTCGCTCTCGATCGTATCACGGGATGGAACATACATATCGAAAAGTACTTGCCCTAGTTCCACCCCTGCTAACTTCTTTGAGAATAAAAGTGAGATGTGAGTCAATTTTTTTATTTATTTAATCTCGATTTTCTTATGTATATTTCCTGTGGAAAATATTTGACCATAAAAATAAACAATAGTTTGACCATATTTACCGAAAAGTAAGACATAATATTTAACATACTTTTTGCTAATATAAGCATACTTTATATTTGACAATATTGAGTGAGATGACGAATGCAATAATTTTCTGATAACAAGTTAGCGAGTCTCTACTTTACGATTGTATTTATTAAACGTTTTATCGCAACATAACATGTAGATCATACGTCTAGTCATAAGTATGAAATCTTCCCTTAAGCTAGCCCATTAAAACTTTGACCTACATATCACTGCGAGGAAGTACATCGTAACCCGAGGCATTAGATGTTGAGTCTCATAATGTCCGGTAATTACGCTAGATTCAATGTCCCTCAAGCCAGAACAACAATAGTTGCTTATTAAGGTTGACGTGATATATTTTACTTATTTTTTTTTCTTACGCGGGCGTTATATTTGTAAGTTTTACTCGCGTAAGTTATTACGAAAAATTTACTAGCGAACACAATTTGTAATGCTGGTTAGAGTAACGTAGGTAATTATTTTTCCCTACATACAATTGATATACAACTTAGTCTTACGCAGGTAAAACTTACTCATTGAAATAAAACATTTTTTAATATTTTGAAGACTGCTTCCTTCATTGTCAAAAGGGGGACCTAGTCAGATCTAAAAAATGGTTTTCTTTCAATGTCTAACGTTCGCGTAAACATAAGAAATCTTACTCATTTAATACACTCGGAGTATTTCTATAAGAAAACTATGTACACTGGTTGGTCTTACTCACGTCAGCAAAATTACCTTACTGCATAAAAACTCAATATTCTAGTCGCATAAAATATTCAAAAAACGTCTCACCAAGTTCGAAATACTTAAAGCCAGGACGTAAGAATTAAGTTTTTATAAGATGGCAAGTATTAAGTAGATTACAAGAGAGAACTGGAACGGAATATAGTAAAAACTGCTTGCACAACTTTAATACGGATGGCGGCGTTAAAAGTTAAGCATTTAATGCAGTTTTAGTTAATAGTTTATGACAAAGGAGAATGTCTTGACGTTGCAGTACTTAGTAACTCAAATTGTAGTGATATTACTGTTGATTACGGGCCGAGATTTAAAAATAAATAATAATAAAAAATACATTCTGTCTTGGCTTTAAAAATACGTTCAAAAACTATTTGTCATTTAAACAAAAATTGGAAAATGTTTTTACAAATTATATCGACGGTTGAAAAGATATTTGACTTAAGCGAAATTTTTTTTTCGAAAAAATTTAACTAATTTAAAAAAAAAACATATAAAAAGTGCTGATTTTAAATATGTATGAAACTTAGTGTCGCAAAAATATGTTGCTACAACTAGCCTTTCAACCGTCGATATGAACGAGTCTGAGGAACGAGCACACTGGTAAAATTCACGTAATCATTTTTAAACAATAAAAATAGCTATTATTTCTATAATTGTTAATATTGGGTATATATTATTAATTTAACTCTAAATATTACCAATTTATTGCATGTCTGTCACTTCTAGCGCATTTTTTTTACACAGGTAACCTCTAACTGACTGCGAATTTTGTTTACAACAAAAAAAATACATCTATTAATTATTATTGCCTTTTGCTTTTATTTACTTTTAATTAATACAAGTCACGTGCTTGCCAGGTTTTTATATCTACAATTTTTTACTATGCAAGTACTCAAGCAAAGCATTCAACATTTTACTCCAACATAAAACGTAAAATATAAGTAACCGTATAAAAAAATCCGACACGGAAACCATCGACTTAAACAGTGGATGGTTGTTGAATAGAGTAACAAAGCCGTTATGACTTCTGTCGGTTACTGATTCTAAACCGCGAACAGAAGGCGGTAATAATGCTATTAGTAATTGTTTCAGTTTATTGCACGCTCGCTCCAGATGGGCCCGTTTCATTAACGGAACTGGGGGTTTTAAAGAACTTCTGAACGTATCCGCTGCGAAGTTCCGTAGGTTTATTTATTTATTTAGGCACCTCCAACGAAAGGATACACGGCATATAATAAAAACAATGTAGCATGTATGTTTATGGTTGAAAAGTATGTTTTATGAACCTTACAATCCGGATCTTATGTAAGACTTAGTAAACATTTTAGCTAAAAATGGAATTGTTAATTACACATCCATATACTCAAGCCTTTTATACCCGAAAGGGTAGGCAGAGGCGCAACTGGTGCACTTATCACAGTGCGTATCGCGTCCCATGGTGTGATAGGGGCCTATCGCCATATCGGGCACGAATTGATTATTTGAGCTTAAATCTGGTGCGTAGAATGAATTTCATTTTACACGTGAATTCCGTATTTTTGGGCAGGCGTGATAGTTTTTAATACAAGTAATGTTACTTGTTTATTTCTTCCACCGAGAAACTGTGCGCAAAATTGTGTTCCGAATTAAAAGAGACTACGATTAATAAAATTTACATTACAATACCTATCTATGTGGCTCATCCCTATCATATAATGGAACAAAACACACGTGGCGAAAAATGGGTGCCCTAGTTCACCTCTGCTTACTTTCGGCGTAAAGGCTTCATATATGTCAATGTTTGTGTACACAGCACTAAGCACGCCATCTCATTGCCACACACAACTAAATCGAACTGAACAGCTAAAATTTAAAAAGTTGTATAATTGTAAAATATTGTAACTTTGACTTTGCGAATGACCAACACCTCAGTCCGCCCCGTGACCATGAAGGCTGAAAAGTCTTTGAAACGTCGGGAGAAAATTATAATACAAAAACCACGATGAAATCCGTAAAATAGTTTTATTTTAATGTCTAACATGCATAATCATAAGCAATCATTATAAATCGAACTGCATATAAAACCGCAACTGATTATGGTTTTCTTGTCACTGGACCCTGAAAATCTCAATTGGTACACGTCAGGCACACGACTAACACAAGTTGTGTGCGAATTAAAGACTACTCTTACACTAAACTACTTCAAGAAACCGGGAAATAGAATTTTATTACATTTTAACTAATGTGCTTGTAGAGAAAATGTAAGCGTAGATCTTTAACTTTTATTTTCGATACTTTTATATGTTGTTATTGAGGAGTTCACGCCTTTTTCGTTGGATGATGGACAGAGAAGTGATAGATTGATAAATGAGGCATCCTTCACAGTAGACACTTATTTAATGACAGTAAAAAAATAATAAAAATTTTCTTAAAAATGACGTTACACGTTAAATATATATTTTAATATTTAGTATCTATTTGTTTATTTATTACCATAGATTAACGTATTTTGTTTTCTAAATATTTTTCTTTGATTATTCATAGCTAGTTTACTTATGTTGCAACGCCCAATATTCATAAAAAAGAAATCGTAACAACGCAGATACGGCCACGGGCAAAAGCTAGTATATCTTAACAAGCTACAATGTCCATAAAGAAAATAGAATTCTATAATAAGATATTTAAAAAACACTGTCATCTCATTTCTTTTGTGTAACAAATTCTCGTGAAATTTCAGAGACAAATAAAATGACATTATTTTCCCTATTTTGGACTGTTTTATAAATAAAGACGAGTCATTTATTTAAATTGCTAATGAAAATAAAATTTGTTTATTTGTAGTTAGAAAAATAAGCCACTGTTTTTTTCAATAAACTTCAGCCACCGAAAAATTTGTGGAAATCGAATAATGAATCGTCGAAATGATGCAGTGTATTTAAGTTTTGATAGAATAAAAACATTAGCAGTATTTTTTTTTATATATATTTACTATATGTTTTTATGGCACAACTTGCAACATGCCTAGGTTTAAATGCAGGAGGAGTCATATGCATGATCATTGTGTATAATACAGAAAATACATACATTCGCGGTATTTGTCCCCGAAGCGATAGACAGAGGCACAACTATTGCACCCACTTTTCGTGTATATTCAGTCCCATGATGTGATAGGCTGCTCAGTACAAGCCCGGACTCTGCTCCAGAAAAACGTCACATCACGATGCCCGTCCCAAGATTCGAACCTAAAACCTGAGAACGGTAGTCATAGAACCTTGTTATAGTTAACCAACGTTATCTAATGTTTATTAATATAGTTTTGTATATGGTTAGTGTAGTTATAATCAGTCGTATTCACACTTCAAGAGCTCCGTAGTTCAAATAAGCATTAATTCCATACATAGAATGAGACATCAAACAATTATGTTTACCTCCGTGAACATAATGTATTTTAAGGTAAACTCTGCCATTAGAATAGAACAAGGGGCATTTGTTTGTGGTCTAAAATAGATGTGTTTCGAATAAATGTTTGTATCGAATTAGGGTTTTTGGGACCAATATCTCTTAGTACAGTTTCGAATATAAAATAGATGTCTCGTATGCAAGGGTCAGTCTAGGTGGTCTTGATATAACTAGCATTTTAAACGAATGACGTGGACTTCCATAATTGCAGCCATATGACCCAAAACTAAGTCCTGGTCTGATCATCTCTGCGCCCCTCCAGGATTTGCGCTCTGTGGTTGGACACTGCTGTCACAAACATGACTCAAATCTAAATGACCCAAAACAAAGTCTTGGTCTACTATTAGATGAGTACGCTGTTATATTTATTTTGCCATCTAGCAGTGTAGTGCAGGCACTATTTTTCATGATGCAGGTTAGAATCTTGCGACGAAAATATGAGCTGAACTAACAAACTATTAATGCCATTATTGACGCTATGAACTTAGTTATAGATATACGTGTATATAGTAATCTTAACTATTTAAGCATCTAAGAAGTAATTCATTTGCAATTCCACATTTTAACGAAGTGTTTTTTCGAGAAGGATGTTATAAAGAAAAGTTTTATCAACATTTACAGAAAGTGTATAATATCATAGTAAGGGGTAGAGATGTTCAGTCAGAACCAAGACCTTCATTATCGTTTTAACATGAACATGCAAACATGCTCACTGATAAGTAAAAACGCCTAAATTAGACAGCAAGGCACGTGTATTGAAACGCACGATAAAATACCTCAGTAGGCTGCAAAGGCCGTAAACAGAGATAAATCAACGCATATTTAATGCAATAAGGAAACAAAAGTAAATAAATCATCAAAGAAAAACAAAACACGGTAATATCTTGATAAGGGATCGTTCGTATAGGATATTGTATGTAAAAATATGTATCCAAAATTTACGACCGCCATAAATGTAGATAAGTGTGAGCGGAATAGAACATAAAGATTATTTTACACTGTGTTTATGTAATGTTTTATACTGTGTGATAAGAAAAACTTTGTGTAACTCCATAATAAAGTTCTAAATTAAGAAATATCCGAATATATCCGCTTCCAATAAGAGGGGAAAAATTGTGTCGAATGCCTAGGGGTAATCATCCCTCGTTAGTCGTCATTCTTTTGGGCCCCACTCCATTTACTATCAGGTGCAATGTGGTCACTTAGTCGTGCTAAATAGAGGTGTTACATTTTTCGCTTTTGTTTGATGCTCTTCTCTCTTCTATCTTTTACATTGTAACTAACCTTATAGATTCGTTTGTACAATCTGTAACATAAAAATACTATCAAGAAAAAAAATCTATGATAAACTAGAAAATTGTCATTACAAAAAATCGCGATAAATAAAGCCAAGTATAAAATATTGTCATCTTAAGTACGTTAAAATTAATAAATAAATACGAACGAAAGTTCCAAATAAATTAATTAATAATAAAACACCTTATTCTTTCAAGAATATGATCCATTATTCACCGAAGAGAACAATTATTACGTGATCATTGCGTAAATTGATTGAAGTTAAATCCGCACATACAGATTTACCCATGACCGTAATACCACCTAAATGCTGGCCTAATATCAGCCCTACAGCATTCAAAATAAGTAATAAAACTCCGCTAAACATACCAAAACTCCGAAACGAAAGTTACGATTCATGTAACCCAAAACTGGCCAAAGTGTACTAAACTCCTTATAAACAACTCCATAATGGATCAATATCGAGCAATATCGGAAGTGAAAGCCTTTGACCTGAGAGCACTTGGTAAGAAGAGCATCTATAACCGAAATTTCCGGGGACAGTGTATTGTGAGCCGTAAATCTTAGCGGCTTTTGATATTTGGATCTATTTGGACTTTTTATTAACCAGATAGCTTAGTTAGGAGTGGATTGGACTGCTGAGACGAAGATTTGCAAACTCAGAATCAAGAGCATGGACCTTCGCATTTCCTAAAAAAATCTATATTATCGCTTGCTTTAACGATGAAGGCAAATTTCGTGAGGAATCCCTCACACCTGAGAAGTTCTCTATAAACATTTCGAAGGTATGTGAAGTCTGCCTACTTGCACTAGGTCAGTGTGGTATACTAAGTGGTAAATATTTTTTTTATTTGAGACACCATTAGACAATACGTTTAGTATATTTTTTAATCCAAAGGTATTAAGTATAAAATCGTATGATTACCCTTTTGAACACCTTATTAACAGAGGGGGTCCATCCACAGCAGTGGACAGCGTTTACACATCTGATATTATTATATAAATTGCTTAGATTTTTGCTGTTCTTTTCTATGCAGTATGAGATTTAAAGAAGGTAGAAAGTAAACGAAGTCATGTTGTAAGAGATCATCACTACCAACGAAGAATATTACGGGAAAAAACTGGGCGTGTTCCGGAATGCAAAGGAAAGGAATGGGATTTTGGATGTAGTGGGAGGAGAATAATAAGCCATCCTCCATCAGGAATAGGATAATCTGCAAAAAAAGTCATAATCATCATCATCAGCCACGTAAAGTCCATTACTGAACGTGGGCCTCACCCAAAGATTTCCAGACGGACCTGTCGAAAGCGGCCTGCATCCAACGTGTTCCTGGGACTTTTATCAAGTCGTCTGTCCACCTTGCAGGTAGACTAAAAAATAATAAAAAAAAATCTACAAATAAAATTAACTGCGATTTCTTAAGTATGCTTAAGGTCAAGAGGAATGGAATCTAAGGAATGTCGCGCATTGAAGCATGCATAAAGTTATGTTGCACCGATCTCGCCTCGAGGTATGCGGGCGGGAGTTGAAAGATAGGCAGTACATGAACTTTAAAAGATGGAAAAATTATACATACATACATAACATCACGCATTTTATCCCCGAAGGGGTATGCAGAGGCGCAACTAGGGCACCCACTTTTCGCCAAGTATGTTCCGTCCCATGATGTGATAGGGGGCGAGCCTATCGCCATATCGGGCACAAATTCCAGACTCCGGGCTGATACTGAGCAGAAAAACCCAAATATCACTTTGCCCGACCCGGGATTCGAACCCAGGACCTCAGAGCGCTATTGTATCGGACGTGCAATACAACTACGCCACCGAGGCAGTCCGTGGAAAAATTATGTGATATTTTATTATTTTCCTACAAATATTAGAACTCAAAATTGTAAATTCATCACTAATTATTGTTTTCTCACTTTAATAATCAAGCCTAGACTCATCAAGCCTACTTTGTCTATTAATGGTTTTATGTGTTCTAAAAATATATTCTTCGTTATCAAAATGAAAACTCCAAACAAAGATCCAATATTTCATGAATAGACAGAGTAAACGAAGATTCAAGGACAAATATTGTAACAATGGAAGCCATACTCGCTCATTGTATTCGATAAATCGAACAATATTCATTTATATAAACTTTATTCATTAGGAAGCAAGAGGAGTGTGTATTTGCGAAAATAAATTAAATTTTCAAAGCCCTACGACGAATGGCCCGGAATAAATAACTAGACTGATTAATAAAGCCTCTCGCACACTGTCGACATTTAGCCGTACGATTCTTAGGCACTATTTTAATATAACCTAATGTTCAGTTACGCGTTGAAAAGCATCTAAGGGATCTGTTTAATCAGTGTACAAATATATCATAGTCCAATGGCATAGAAAGTTATTTCAAAACATTCTTGTTATGTATATTTCACTTGATAACTATGGCCGATTTCTGACGATCAAATAATAGTATAAATCACGCGCGATATGCACTCTATCACGTATTTGTAAAATATACCAATTAAATTAAAGTTCCTTTTAAAATATTTTATATTAGACGACTTATAATAAATTTGTATGCTAAAAAAAATACGCATAAAATACAAACGCTTGTTTTGCCGAAACGATTGCATGCGTCTGCCCTAATGGTCCATAGAATTTGTTGCCACGAACTTCATTATTATTCCGTGATGGTCATTGTTTCGAATTAATTATCTTATTGCCTCCGTATCCGTAAACACTGACATAATTATAGATCTTATGCTATTTTAGTCACTATCAAATGACAACAGCGACGTCAAGGAGAAATGATACTCAAGTAATTTGTTTTAAAGACGATAGTTGATTGATCAAAGCTTTTGAATTCGGTAAGAATGTAGGTCATAGCTTTTGCAATACAATGTCTATAATTGAATTCTGTACAGCTAAACACGGCTTGTTACGATTGACATATTTCAAAATGGTTTTGTTTTTAAAGCAGGGTATGTTTGTCGAAAGATGTAATGTCATTTAAGAATTTACACTTACAACCCCCAGTTATAAATAAAAACACCGGCCACGTAGGAAAGAATGATAAAAAGCGAGAGTTAGTAATTCATATATAAATAATAATATCAGCCCTGTACTACTGTCCCACTGTTGGGCACGGGCCTTCTCTACTACTGAGAGGGATTAGGCCCTAGACCACGCTGGCTTAGTGCGGATTGGTAGACTTCACACCCTAAAATACTTATAGAGAACTTCTCTGGTATACAGGTTTCCTCACTATGTTTTCCTTCACCGTTAATAAAGAAGGCGATAGTTAACATGAGAATAACACTCAACAAAGAAACAAATCAAAGAGATAAAAAAATATTGTAAAGAAAACAAAATGCAAATACGACAATCAAATTTATTGAACGAACTTATAAATAATATGACGGCAATCGTTTACGTGACCCTAATTTCATTACAAAACTCTTTCATCTCACAAAACACATGAGACATTCAACTAGTAACACGTTTTGTATCAAGTTGAGTATCAATCCGTATACGAATGTCGAGTGCCTCTACTCTTTGTACAGGCGAGTTCGTGTCAAGTGGCAATCTTTGCCTTATTGCGCGTTCCCCAAACAAATGGAATCTTAAACTATATTGTATTTACCAATGAATTATATAAGAAACAGTTTTGTATATTGTTCTAGTGCTGAGTAAGTTTCTTGAAATAAAACAGTTTGGGAATTTGTCCTTGATGGCTTTCGTTTGACAGATTTAACATGATATTATATATTTCTTCTCAATGTTTCCTTGCGATCTTTGACTTTGTTGCTATACTATAAATAATTATAATATCGAACGTTGAAATGTATACGTAGTGGTTGGAATTCTTTGTGTATCGTGTGCTTGAATTAACTTAATAAATTATCGTTAACTATCGACATCATCGTCATTAATTGTCGAAATTATTAAGCGATTTTCGGGTTCAAAGTACATTAGTATTGCTAGGGAATAGGTTATTGCCAAGTAACTTCCTGGCTTCGGCGCAGTCGGGTAAAAATACGCAAATGGTCAAATAGCATCACCATCAATGTTTAGGCATATACCAACTTATTTAATACAAAACTAAACAAAAAAAAACACACACACACATCACGCATTTATCCCCGAAGAGATATGCAAAAGCACAACCAGGGCACCAACTTTTCGCCAAATGTGTTCCGTCCCATGATGTGATAGGAGGCGAGCATATCACCAACAAATTTCAGACTCTGATACTGGGCAGAAAAATATCAATTTGCCCGACCCGGAATTCGAACCCAGGACCTCAGAGTGCTATACCAATGCAGCCTAAAAAGTATTTACTACAAAACCATTCATATTTATACACTTCGCAACCAGACACAGATTCCGAGATTGATAAAGCAATCCGAACATCGAAGTGCGTAAACCTTAGTACCAAGTTAGCAAGACGAATGACATCGTTACCCAAACGGGGAACATTTTATTAACTCTCAGCTTGAAACTAATTGAGTAAGTGGTGAAAAATAGGCGCAATCTATCGCCCTGCTTTGTGCATGACAAAATAACCTTTTTTACATTACAGTATTCTTTACGGAAATAATTTTTGTTTCGTATAAAGTGTGATTGAGTAGTCAGCTGTAGATTATGACGTTCGTTCAATGTGATTCTGTAATGGAAAGATGGATATATGTTGAGACGTGTTGTTGGTTCCAGCTTCTTTATTGGATTGCATTCATGATACTCACTACTACAATTTATAATAAAATAAGTACCTGAGATAGGTCTGTCATATGTGAGAGTCCCCATGGTTAGGTACCACCGCAATGTCTATTTCGGCCGCCAAGCAGCAATGTGTAGTCACTTTTGTGTTCCCGTTTTAAGGACAATTAATTTGTTTGATGTACGGATAAATTGCGATACTGTGACAAATGTTAATTGGACAATATGGTCTGCTATTTCTTAATATTACCATTTAGTCGCCTCTTGGTTTACTGGTGGTAGGTCTCTCATATGTGAGAGTCCGCATTAGTAGTTACCACAGCATTGTCTATTTCTAAGCTCCGCTAAGCAGTCTGTAGTCACTGTTGTGTTCTGGTTTGAAGAACATTGTAGCCAGTGTAACTACCGCACATAATGAGACTTAACATCTCATGTCTCAGGATGGCGAACGCAGTGGAATACCATACAATACTTTGTCGGTTAAAAAACAAACTGAGGCAGTTGGTCGTGGAGTCATACTATTCAGTTGGTCGGTGAAGTCTTTGTGAAAGGATTTCTATAGTCAGTTATAGTTTTTTTTTAAATAGAAATCGCTTCAGTCTCTAACAGTTAAACAACTAAATTAGGAAATTTAGGTCACTCTCTTTCACATCCCTCCAAAATAAATTGTTATATATTACAGAATAAATTAAGCTAGATGCCGGTGTCCTATATAAGGTCACATAATCTGGCCGTAGACCAGCCGTTCGAATGTCCCCCATTAGATTAACATAAGCGGACATTCCCTCGACGAGGTCGCGGGCTAGTTCTTAAACGTCCTAAATGATGAATGAATTCATTAATAAACAATTATGTATAAATGTTCCACGAAAGTCTAGAAATGGAACGGAATGCAGACGGAAGTCCGCAGGTTCAAAACCCAAGACAATCCTCAGACTTTTTGTAGTTACGTGTATAATATTTATTGATTATCGTTCGTTTTCACGGTGAATGAAAACATCGTGAGGAAATCTGCATAACTAAGAATTTATCACAAAAATTCTAAGGTGTGTGAAATGTGCCATCCTGCACTAGAATAGTTTGTTGTAATAAGACCTGAACTCTCTTAATAGCTGCATCTATCTATAGTGATATTGGAGATTTTTACTCAATATCAAGTATTAGCCCGGAGTCTGGAAATGTGGCCTTAAATATGCTCGCTTCCAATAGATGCTAAGGTTCCGTGACTAAAATGAACTCTTATAGGATGACTTTCGTCCGTCTGTCTATAAAACCCTTTTTCTCAGAAACGCGTAGAGCTATCACATTGAAATTTATAGAAAAAATACTCAAGACTACGGTATCTGACAACTGTAAAAAAAAAAATTAACAAAAAATTAAACCGCCTTCAAAAACCACTCAAAACAAAAAAAAATATTTCACATAACAGGTATATATTGGGTACCAATTTTGGAATCGGTGCGTATTTAAAATTGCTAGTTAAGCTAACATTGTTTAATTTTAATTGCATAGTCCATCTGTGATCTAAATTTCTTTCAAATCAATTAAAAGGTAGGTAGGTAGTAGGTTTGCGTTTACTAGTAACAAACATACACAGTAATAGGTTTTCGGGGCAGAGAGTGAAATACACCCACATTTGACCAGCTATATGTAACAGTATAAGGAAATCAAGCTATAGGGTACTTTCCGTTGATCTAGAATCATGAAATTTGGTAACAAGCAAATTCTAACTGCACGTGTAAAGCAAACACTGAAAACCGTAAGTATGTACTTTAATATAAAACAAACGAATTTACTATTAAAAACTTATTATTTGCGGTAGTGCAATAACCGTGTCTAGAGATCAAACGGTAAAGTTAAGTTTGAACTTAGATATCTAATACTTATAAAGTACGGAAACCTCGGTGCACAAGTTCAACTCGCACTTATTCGGTTTTTTATAAATGATGTCGATATTATAGCCAATCCTTTACTAAGTAATCTAAATATAGGAAAGACGTTACTATAATTTAATGTAGTTATCATAAGATTCCGACTATTAGGGCATACTCGTAATACGAATGTTTTATTTCTTCCCATATTTTCTCGATTACTGGACTAGTAATAAAACCAGAGAAAAGTGGACAAGGGATAGTTACTGCCAGCTGTGATCACCCGAGTCGTTATACCGAAAATCAAAACGAGTTTCGAGACGAATAATGAGCGTACGTCATGTCCTCATGGCGCAGTGAGAGATAAGATGGCTAGAAAAAGTGAAGCTACGGATTTAATCTCCGCGTGTATACAAATGTGTGTAAATATTTGTTTCAAGTGTAAAAGTTTGAGTAGAATATAACTTCTTATGTCCATGATATAAGAGTTGCATCTTTATGTAAATTCAAGACTTTGGTTGTTACTTTTGAGTGTACCTATATATTTGTTAATATATTTATAGTTGTTACTATGTCACTATTAATTTTTTTCAATTCATAGTTGCTTATTAACAAACATAAAAAGTGTAAAAAAATAAGTATAATAAATAATACTAAAATGTAAGATACTATTTTTTCTATGCGCTATCGAATTTCGTTATATCCTTTCGATCTTCCGCATGACCCAGTCCCCTAACATCACCAAGATAATAGCGGTTCGCACTACGTGACCACAGGTGGATCGATAATACATCTAAAATTATAATAAATAGATCAAGACTCTCAATATTTTTCCTATTACATACTAGAATATTTCTTTTATACAATCGAAAAGCGAAAATATTCATTCAACTAATGGTGAGCGTCACACCTATATTATGAAACAGCAGTCATTAATACGTAAAGAATTAACGTCACGCAACGGTTTTCACGTTAAAGAATATTTAAATGACAAATCGTCGTCAAGAGACTATGCAAATGAAGCCAATATAAACAAACGTATGACGTCACAAACCGACGTTGCCAACATACAGACTAAAGAGAATAAGGACATAAAACGAATATAATATATTCGTTTTATATCCTTACAGCTACTACTTATATAACTGCTTCACATATTATGTGAAGCTGTTCAAAATATGTAATATATTTTGTTACGTACTATATTTATTACGGTACACCTGCAGTGCTGGGGTCTCAGATTCGATCCCTGGATTGGGCTAATTATGTTAGGTTTTTTTACTCAATGTCAGCTCGGAGTCTGGAAGTTTTACCCGACATTAGATAGGGTCGCCCTCATCATATCATGGGACGGAATACACACGACGAAGAGTGGACGCACCGCTTACGGTTCTGCCTTCGAGAATAAAAGCCGTGAATGTGTGTAGTATAGATTTTTTTTAGGATCTCGGTAAAGTGACCCCACGCCATCTGATGATAAGTGGAATAGGGCCAATAGAATGTCGATTGACGAGAGATTATCCTTCGGCAGTCGACACAATTATGCCGGCCTGATGGAACCAAACACTGATCCCGGAACGCGACACGCTTACGTGGGCCTATGGCCACTAACACATAGTACGGTAGTCGCTATCCGTGCGGATATACTTAAAACATATTATAAATGAATAAATAACAAAAACCTTGAAACCGGTGTCCGACTTCAAACATATGTTTGAACATAAACATTACGTAAAATGGATAACAACGATCGTTAAGGTTATATTAACGTTCAAAGAAGTAATAAATAATGTTTTGTTTGCTTGTCACGTTTTTGGATTCCGTAGACTTTTTAACAAAACCGATGCAAATATAGCAAAATCATTATAAAAAGCAGTTACATGGAAACATTGACGTATATATACGACACGAACGTCCATATAATCTATTTCTTCAAAATTTAGAGTTAGAACTAAAGTTCGCTGCAGCGCTAAAACATAAAACGTCGTCTAACCAAATTTTTAAAACATACAGCGCTAAAACGCTTTAAATAGCTGTCAATGTTGAAACCATTCTAAAGTCGGGTGTACGGATTGCAGTACAGTTGAGTCGAACACGGTGAGTGTTCGGAACGCTACATCTAGTACCTAGTACATACATGTCAATCCACGGAAGTTGATTGGAAATCGATTAGTTCACGCCTGTACCTCCAGCGGCGTAGACAGAGATAATAAATGTATAATATTCCATCGATCTCTTATGTCATATAATATCCTTATTATATCGGATATGAATTTGTATTCTGATTTCTTTCTAGTTTCACAAGGCGGGTATTCTAAAAATCACTAATAAAACATTAACATTATTTTACAAAATAATCGTTATAAAAATGAAAATTAAAAAAATAGTTATGCAACAATACTTTTTACCGTAAATTTTCTAGCAATCAAACAACTTTGTCACATCAAAATAGCTTCAATGTCAAAATAATTCGACCTACACCATTAATTAACAAAACCTTGTCTAAATATAGTGGCAAATTATACTGTAACTACAACAAATTTCCTGACAAAATTTAGTCATGATATTGAAAAATGAACCTTATGTAATAGCAAATAATGGCAGTAGGTAATACAGCAACGGTAAGTACACAGTTCGGGACAATCCCACCGAGCATCTAATCACCTCACGTACTCTTGTGTAATGTTTTGTCAATTTTGACGCGAGTGTTTTTAATTTGAACATAAGAAACGGCGGTGCTTACAGAATTTAAAACGTGTGCATTTAAAAATAGAGTTCATTTAATGTCACTGTGTGATAAACCTTTTACACTGACGCGTTCTGACAAAATACGTTCTCGGATCGGTCAATAAGTCAAAATTCAGGTAATCATAGAAGGTCATAATAACTTAAAATTTTCGACTTAATTTTACTTTGCATAAATTAAAATAATACCCCTGTGTTGTATACTGTCACATTACGCAAACTAGGCCTCCACTGCTACCGAGAGAATTTAGGCCTTCATTCATCACGTTAGCCGTATTTACATACTTTCAAAACTGTCATATACAAATTTTTAAGTATGTACGATTCGCTATATTTTCCTTCGTCGATAAAGCGATCGATTGACAAAATTCACACGTAGCTTCAAAGTCAGAAGTTTATAGCTTGGTTTTTAAACCTGTCATCCATCGACTCGGCAATCCGCTTCATTCCAAATAGGCAATATCTTAACATCTATACATATAAAACGAAGTCCCTTTTTCTGTTTGTCTGTATTGTCGATTTTCTCAAAATCTACTAAACGAATTTTTATGAAATTTGGCATGGAGATAGTTTAAGACCTTGGGAAGGCTACTTTCCATCCTGGGAAAATATATAGCAGGACTTTGATCCCGTAAAACTTCTTCACGCGCGCGAAGCCGCTAGCAAAAAGCTAGTGATTTATAAACAAAAACTACCTCAAATGTATTCAACTATTTTTACTATCACACCTGCCCACGTATGTCGGATATAAATTTAAACGTATCAACACCCATATCCTATCTGAACGTTCACGCTTAGCCGATTTTATGTTTCTGAGAGCATAAAAGTATTTTATGGGGTCTATAAAAATACAGAACGTTTGTGTTGCGTAAAATGAAACAAAAGGGTTGTTAGAGTATTTTTTTTTTTATTAATTGTCAAATGCAGTACAGAATTTGAATACGGTAATGTTTAGATTGCCTTGGTGGCGTTGTACTGCATGCGCGGTACGACAGCGCTCTGAGGTCCTGGGTTCGAATCCCAGGTCGGACAAAGTAATATTTGAGTTTTTCTGCTCAGCATCAGCCAGGAGTCTGAAATTTGTGCCCGACATGGCGGTAGGCTCGCCCCCTATCAGAACCAGAGCGGAACACACTTGGCGAAAAGTGGGTGCCCTGGTTGCGCCTCTGCATACCCCTTCGGGGATAAATGCGTGATGTGTTTGTGTATGTTAGGATTGTTAGTTCGCAACGACTACGCACATCTATAATTATTGGTCTCATCCTCTCCAATGACGCAACATGTTAGTGGGTTACCCTCAGCATGGTCGCTTAGTTTTCAAGGGTTGCGAGCGCCAACAGCCAAATGCCTCAGCCAAAAGTCCGGTGTGTTTGTTCCCAGTGACCGTCTTGAACCGGGGTTCGTAACATGTTAGTGGGTTGCCCTCAGCATGGGCGCTTAGTTTTCAACGGTTGCGAGCACCAACAGCCAAAGGCCTCAGCCAAAAGTCCGGTGTGTTTGTTCCCAGTGACCGTCTTGAACCGAGGTTCGTCACATGTTAGTGGGTTGCCCTCATCATTGTCGCTTAGTTTTCAAGGGTTGCGACCGCCAACAGCCAAAGACCTCAGCCAAAAGTCCGGTGTGTTTGTTCCCAGTGACCGTCTTGAACCGAGATTCGTAACATGTTAGTGGGTTGCCCTCAGCATGGTCGCTTAGTTTTCAAGGGTTGCGAGCGCCAACAGCGTTCACCCAAAAGTCGAGTATATTTGTATAAGCCAGTCTTTGCCAGACTAACAAACATCATGTTAAAAAAAAAAAAGTATTAAATTTTTAGTGTCATTAATTTACTATCCTATGGGCTATGTCGGTAACCTTTGTTCTCCTACGGATCTCCTCATTTCTGATTCGATCTCGTAGGGAAATACCGAGCTTAGCCCTCTCCATAGCTCGTTGAGTGACCTTGAGCCTCCTAATGAGGCCCACAGTGAGAGGCCACGTCTCGGTGCCGTATGTTATCACTGGTAACACACAACTATCGAAGACTTTCGATTTAAGGCACTGAGGTATTTTGGACGAGAAGACGTTGCAAAGTTTCCCGAACGCTGCCCAACCGAGTTGGATTCGACGATTGACCTCTCTCTCGAAGTTGGACCTGCCTAGCCGGACCACTTGTCCTAAATAGACATATTCATCTACAACTTCGAGAGTCGAGCCCCCAACTTCGATGGGGGTGGGCACAACATGGACATTCGACATGATCTTCGTTTTGTCCATGTTCATTTTAAGACCCACCTGTTCGGAGACTCGATTAAGGTCTTCGAGCATAGTGCTAAGGTCTTCCAGCGATTCTGCCAAGACTACAATATCGTCGGCAAATCGAAGGTGAGTGATATACTCGCCGTTGATGTTGATGCCGAATCCTTTCCACTGAAAGAGTTTGAAGGCGTTTTCCAGCGCGGCAGTGAACAGTTTCGGAGATATAACATCTCCCTGTCTCACGCCTCTCTGTAGTGGAATAGCCTTCGTGCTCTGATCTTGTACTCGGACCGACATGGTGGCGTTATTGTATATACATCTCAACACTTCGATGTACCGATAGTCAATGTGGCACCGCTGGAGAGACTGTAGCACAGCCCAGGTCTCGATCGAATCAAAGGCTTTCTCATAGTCCACAAACGCTAAGCAAAGCGGCAAGTTATACTCCTCGGTTTTTTGTATGACTTGCCGAAGCGTATGAATGTGGTTTATAGTACTAAAGCCTTTTCGGAAACCGGCTTGTTCGGGTGGCTGGAAGTCATCAAACCTGTGTTCGAGACGATTTGTGATGACCCTCGAAAACAACTTATAGATATGGCTCAGGAGCGAGATGGGCCTGTAATTCTTCAGCAAAGTGTTATCACCTTTTTTGAAGAACAGTACTACCACGCTCCTGCTCCATGCCTCTGGCGTTGAACCCTCGAGGAGAACGGAATTGAAGAGCGTCTGAAGGACTTTCAGTATTGGCGTTCCGCCCGCTTTCAGAAGCTCTGAAGTGATTCCGTGCTCACCCGGCGCCTTGTTGTTCTTAAGTTGCTTCAGGGCCATATCAATCTCACACAGGCTGATGTCCGGGATATCATCGCTAAAGTGTCGGATCAACTCGGCTCTCGGGTCTTCAGCCGAGCTAGCAGTCGGTTTGGCAACCGAGGTGTAAAGCTGTCCGTAGAACCTCTCGATCTCCCTTAATACCTCTGCCCTCGTCGATACCATGCGGCCGCCGTCCGTCTTCAGCCTAGACAACTGGCTTTGCCCAATAGACAAGTCTCTTGCAAACACTTTGGAGCCTCCGTTCCGCTCAATTGTCTCTTTAATGCTCACAGTATTGTGAGCACGGACATCGTGTCGCAAGGACTTCCAGATCCGTCTATTGAGCCGCCGATATGCTTCAGCGTCATCGAAAGACTGCAGCGCCATTGATCGACGTTCGGCCATGTGGTCAAGAGTGTGGATCGAGAGTTTTTGTGGTCTATCTCTACGGCGAGGTCTAAAATACTTAGATCCCACCGTATGGACAGCTTCTACCAAACCGCTGTTTAGCTCGTCCACTGCAAGGTTTTCTTTTAAGCAATCAAAGCGATTTGCCAGCTCAAGTTGAAAGCTTTCGGGGTTTTGGACATGGACGCGAGTAGGTCGGAGCGTAGACTTTATCAAGCGACGCCTTTCTAATTGGACGTTGATATTCAATGAGCCTCTAACCATTCGGTGATCCCTGCCGGTTTTCACCCTGTTGATCACAGAGACATCACTGAACATCCGTCTATTCGTCGATAAGATGAAATCTATCTCGTTTCTCGTAGAACCGTCAGGACTCAGCCAGGTCCATTTCCTGTGCGGCGGCTTCTGGAAAAAAGAGTTCATCGCAAAGAGTCCCTCTTTTTCCAGAAAGTCGGCCAGCCTCTGACCCCTGAGGTTCCGTTGCCCATGTCCAAATTTCCCCATTTTCAACTCTGCATCGCTTCTCATGCCTAACTTTGCGTTGAAGTTCCCCATAACAACATTGAAGTAGGTTTTGGAAGTATGTATGGCCCGACTTATGTCCTCATACATCTCCTCTACTTCTTCATCTGGGTGTGTCGAGGTCGGCGCGTGTACCTGTATGACCTTCAACGAATATCGTTTTGATATTCTGAGTATAAGGTACACTACCCTGCTCGACACACTTTCGGTGGATACGATGTTGTTGATGAGAGACCTGTGGACGAGAAATCCGACACCTCCTCGGGACTGTTGGTCGTCCCCCCGTAGAAGAGCAGATTTCCGGACTTCAGGGTTATCGTATCCTCCCCGATTCTTCGGACTTCCGATAACCCCATAATGTCCCAGTGAAACCCACTCAATTCTTCTTCCAGTTCGACAATCTTCTCGTCTGTCCTCAAAGTGCGAATGTTGGATTAGCAAGTGGAAGTGGCAGTGGGCCGAACACATAGCTCGAAGAACCGATGACCGTTGGGGTCGAAAGGTTCTAGAGTGGAGGCCACGTACCGGCAAACGAAAGGTCGCACGCCCGCCTACAAGGTGGACGGACGACCTGGCTAGGGTCGCAGGAAGTCGCTGGATGCAGGCCGCTTCCAACAGGTCGACGTGGAGATCCTTGGGGGAGGCCTATGTTCAGCAGTGGACTTCCTGTGGCTGATATGATGATGATGATGATGAATTTACTATGATTTGCTTCGGTGGCGTAGTTGTGTTACAGTGCGACTGCAGCCCTGAGGTGTTGGGTTCGATCCCCGTACCAGACAGGGATATTGAGTATTTTAACTCTGCATCAGTCTGGAGTCTAGAATTTGTGATATGATGATTCACCCCCTATCACATTATAGGAGGATATACAGACGGCGGGAAGTGGGTGCACCAGTTATGCCTCTGCTTACCTCTTCGGGGGTAAAAGGCATGAGTGTGTGTGAGAATAACAACTAATAGCGCATAAGCATGAACGCAATTATTTGTAAGAGTTTTATTAGTTAACACCTACGGCTCCGACCGCGTGTAATTTTTTTTCCGGGAGATATTCCGGGATATTTTCATTGGATAAAAAGTAGCCTATCACTCAGGAGTAATGTACCGCCGTGGTAAGCCTAAAATCAGTATCTCAAAAAAAAAAACAAAAACTAGATTTTTATGTCGTTAGATAACTTAAAGAAATACCCATCCAATGAACTTACCTAAATAACGGTATCCTGTTCAGAACTTGTTAAAAAATCCTTAAAAGAGTGTCTCTATCTCAGTTTTACATACAAAACTATAAAACTGTGTAAACAAAACTGCGATTATCTCGAAATAAGGCTTCCCTCACATACCGCTTTTGCGCTTAGCACGGAAGTGTAGCTTCCTATAATTATTAAAAAACAAGATCTGTTTAGTAGTTCCTGTCTTCCTGAGATTAAAACAAACTCTTCAGCTTTATATATTAGTATAGATTCAATAATGTAGCAACCATTGTTCTCGTAAGTTAATTGTATTAAAACAATTGATTTCATATATAGGTCTAAGATGATGTGAGGAATGAGCCAACTATCAAACAGGGGCCCTGACCTCAATTCCGACATGGACAGAAATATTTGTGTCATCTAAGAGGCATAATTGCTTCTTGTTAAGGTTCAAAACTCTTTGCTACAATACTTGGCAGGATAATCAATTATAGTCTCGAATCGATTTTTTATTTCGATTGCTCATTTGTAAGACGGCGCGATTGCAGGGCTGAGGTTTCTGTATTGATATTTTTTTTGACTTTGTATTTAATTTTAATATTATTTTAGGAAAGTGTTTGTTCTAACAATATATTTACTGGAGCACATTTTGTTTCTTTAATAGATTTATATGGCGAGGTGAATTAAACAAAACACTTTTGGTAATTTATACTTTAATTAAACTTAAAATGGGGTTGATTTTTTTACATCTAAGGAAAGTATAAAAATTCAGTTTGTCATTAATTAAATAAAAAATAGAAAGTAAAACAATAAAAAATCTAATATTTTTACAAAATCATTTATTATAAAAAATAAATTAAGAGCTTATAAAATACACGCTAGCAGACTACTTGTAATTAATTTCAATATCACATGTTTTAAGTCTTACAAACTAAGTCACATAAAAAGAAATACAAATCACACAATTAAGAACTTCTTCCTTTTTTAAAAATCTGATTACATCGGAAAATAGCAGAATATCGAATTCCAAAATTATATTTGTATTTTTTTTAAATTATATCATAAAGTTATTAATGTTAACTGCAAAATATATTAGACCTTGAAAAAAAAAACAAAAAAAAATTTTTTTTCTTTATAAATTCCGAAGTTATTCTATAAACAGAATCTAAGCGACATAGATACGCAAATATTCCAAATTCAAATGATTCCTTAATTAAACAAAATGAGTACAATAATATTGTTAAATTCTTTGTCCTTTTCTAACTCTTTCAGTTCCTAATGTACGAACGAGACGAATTTGTTTTTGTTAGCGCTTACAATCTTAATGTCAAAGTTCATAATATCGGCCTCCCAAGGTCGCACTAATCGTTAAGACTTCTCTGTGAATTACGTTTACAAAATTTGGAAATCAAATCATAGTGTGTTAGTAATAAAGATTAATATAAAATACGTTACATTACAGGGCTATTATAAATTATTATAACATTATATCACTAAGTAAGCGAAAATATTTGCACAAAATGTGAGCTAGAAAATGAAACTTATTTTACTTTCAAATATAAAATTAAGTAAATAAATTAATAAAGTCAGTCGTTCGACAAAAGTATTGCAAATTAAATGATTTTACGTTATAATTTTTTTTAACTGAACGTTCAAAGTGAGATTAAAATTACAAAAATAATCGTCATGAGATATTTGATTAAAATATTTTTTTTCTACATAATTTGTAGTACCGGAGACCGCTGGATCCATTGGTAATATTTAAATCAGCAAACAACAAAAATATGACGAAATCTAACCCTTGTCCTTTAGGGTCTTAACGCCAAAAATCTTCAACTAATACTTTGACCACATCACTCAAAATCAATCACTAATCATTCGGGAAGAATATCACTGCACTCTCTTCGGCTTCGTGCGGCTTCCCGAATCTGACATCGAACCCGTAGTCATGGTCGATCTCGTTCTCACGCGTCTTCGGGGTATCGAGGTTTGTCGGCCCTTCGAAGACTATAGCATTGGGGTCTCTGGTATCCGGATAATATATCCGCCGGAGATCTCCCAAATTCACGACACACAGGAACAATAATACGTACGCGTACATGACTGCACTCTCCAACGTTTCAGAGTCGAATGGTCACTCAACGCGCCGCTGTCAACTTATACACGCCGGCTTGGATACGAATAATTAGAGAAATTCCATAAGTTATGAGTAATGTATCCTTGATTTTCTTGTCTTTTCCTATGGCGGATGTCATTGGGTTGTATCATAGAATTTTATTTACCCTTTTACTGTTAATTACCCACACTTTAGTAAAAAGTGCATATTTCATAATGTTTCGCCAATGAGTACAATTTTGTTTTTTTATAAAATTATGTAAATAGCGGTTGTCGCAATAGATAACTCAATTAATTATATTATACCAAAAAAAAACTTTTAAAAATACTAATTTCCGAAAAGTAAATAATAATAATATCAGCCCTGTATTATACTATACTGACCACTGCTAAGCACGGGCCTCCTCTACTACTCAGAGGGTTTAGGCCTTACTCCATCAGGCTAGAATCAAAAATGACGAGGAAATAATTTTATTAATATTAAACTTTAATAAAATCAACCAAGCTGTAAAGTACTCATTGCTCTTTAATTATCAAAATTGACTTCTGATTCCTACAATTACGTATGCTTATTTTAATGCAGTTTTCGCTACAATTATATTTGATATTTACCTTATATATGTATGACGATAATTAAAGGTAGTAAAAAAGTAGTAAAATTATCCCAAATACATTTTCCGAGTAGGACTTATACTCGAGTCTAAATACTGTTCGAAAATAATTGTTTTAAATTAATGAAAACAATATACGACTGAAACATTTTCAGTCTTTGCTAAAATCGAACTTAATCCCTCACAATTGCTGATGAGAAAAGAATCATCTTATAACATCTCCTGCCTCTTTGACTTCCCATATATTATTGCCACGTATACAAGCATGTTGCAGAGGGGTTTAAATTTTACGGTATCTCTTGTCATTTTCGAATGGAAATCATGCTAGACATAATATTGCTTGACCTGAGAATCGAACTCCGTACGCCTTGTCTACAAATCATATACCTTCAGTCATTACATCAAGCAGGGAATTTCTTTCTCTATCAAAACTCTTACAGAGTCGAACTTCGGTTGTTCTTATTCACTCATAATAAAGACTTGTTACTATATAAAACCGTAATGTACTATTAACCTAACCTTCCTCAAGTATTGCACTATCTTTTAGTAAAAACCGTACAAAAATCCGTTCAGTAGATTTTGAGAAAATCGTGCCAATACAGACAGCGTTTTAATGATTTTGTTTTATAATATGTATTAATACCTACTCAACTATCGAAGGGCAATTTACTTTCCAATTTTGAGTCATTGTCTATCGACCTTGTTATTAAATATGTTTAGTGAATAAAGTCATTTCGAAACCAGGAAGAAATAGACAAACAGATTTTGCACTAGATTACAAACTGGAATTGGGTGTGAATTATTAAAACCAGGATGTGCATAAAATTATGCATGATGTATGTAGGTCATGCACGTACAATGTCGTATGTCCGGGATGTCAACAAGTTATCTCAAACTTATCGCTTTGGACAAAAAATGATTCAAAACATACCCTTCATTCAATAAGAATTTAAATATAAAAAACATTAAAATACGCTCAGTTACGATTAATATCAAATCTCGATCTTTTTTATAGTAGAATCAACTTAGCTTCAAATAAGACACTTAAATGCATTGTCTATTTCTGCCATTAAACATTATAATGCAGACAGTAATTTAATATCACTTTTGTTAGAATTTAAATTAATTTAAAAATGCGTCGTAGTGATGAATTCGTGACTTATTTCAACGAAAAACAACACAAAGTAAATAAAGGTCATTCACCTTGCATAGCATTAGTAATCAGAAACGAAAAGCACATTACAAGTAGCAGACATAAAAAAAACATATACCAATTGGTGACGAAAAATAGTATATGTTAACCGGACATAATTCCAACTCATCTGAACTATAATAATGTTTAATAATTATTATTCAATTTATATTAGGGTTGTCAAATTTTGCATACAATTTTTTGTTATTAAAATGCTCAGCGTTATATTTTTAAAATATATTAAAAGTTATATTTATTTTTATTTTGTGCTACTTAAGATTGGTTTCGAATGCCGCGGCCCACCGTGTGTAATGCCACCAAGCTGATGCAGTTAATCATAAATTACGGGGAACTATAAACGTTCATTGAGGCTGTCAGCAATGATAAATGTTATAATATTATGTACTTATTTTGTTTTAAAGAATATCAATTTGTTTGGATCGATAGCAAGATATTTTTAACCGGGATTTAGATTGGGAAAACAATTATAAATGTTATTATCTTCTGCACGCAGTTTTGTAAACAGTCCCGCAATCTAACTTCTAGAAATTTTAAATTGCAAGATTTGCGGCGAATCGCACGTGTACTGAAATATTGCCGCTAAAACCATCCAGAAGTTCTTGCGCAACATATTGCTGCAACAACTTACTCTAAACTTGTCTTGTCTTGACAACCCTACTCACAATGTCAATCACGTGACCTTAGTTCCGTATCCTGCAACATAAATCCGTTCTTAGAAGCATTACATCATATCGGTGCCAGTTTAATTAGACAAAAAGTGCATGATAACATTAACTCTCATTTTAACTAGAAAATGACGTGGAATTTTGATGATTTTCTGGTAGAGTATGCATCATCGTGTCATACGGTGCGTGGGCTGTTAATAAGATCCTAGTATGAATATTCAAACACGATTGTGATATGTGTGTTTATGTGAGTGTGTGTGTGTTCAAGCAGTAAAAGTATTGACGTGTCGTTCCTGTAAATTTCGTCTTTAAATATGAAAGCCAAGACAGTATCCCATATTAACAATGTAACGAATCTGTAGAATTATGTCTTTCACTTTAACCCCCTACGCACAACACACTGCACATTAATTTACAAGAGTAGCTTATATGTATGAATATTTTAGTAAATATTATATCCCAATGCAGAATAAACAAAAACAGCATCATGCGAAAAGGTAGGCAGAGAGAGCCACTCTTTGCTACAAATATTCCATCCTACATTCGGATATCGGCAAAGCCATCGCCATATCGGGCACAAATACCAGACTCCAAGCTGATACTGAATAAAAAACCCAATATCACTTTGCCCAACCCGAGATACGAACCCTGGACCTCGATGTCTTACAGGCACGTGATGTACCTTCGTCGCCAAGGCTGTTCCTATCAAGAATGCATAATATTGTATGTCATGAAGAATGCTTCAAAATGTTCAAACCCCTTCCAATTTGTATTAGCACGGCAACGTAATAGTAAGTAGAGTGGAGTCTAATAGAATGTCGACTGACGAGAAATGATTACCCCTTGCCAGTCGACACAATTATGCCGGCGTGTTGAAACCAGATATACACAATTAAATCCCAGAACGCGACAAACCTACTTTGAACACTACGGCGGGATTTACCACCTTATGT
This sequence comes from Manduca sexta, assembly GCF_014839805.1. NCBI lineage: Eukaryota > Metazoa > Arthropoda > Insecta > Lepidoptera > Sphingidae > Manduca > Manduca sexta. The sequence goes on along the minus strand of NC_051133.1, from coordinate 2,959,884 downwards.
ACGGTGGTCCCGGACGGATATAAAATATATCCAACCAACAAGCATGGATGGTCGCTATCCAGGCGGATACAAAATATATCCAACCACCAGCAAGATAAATTACCAAGTAAGCTAAATACCAATTGAAGCAATATTAAACGGTAATTTACTACCAGTGCCTCATCCTAAGACTTATGCAACATTGTTAATCGTTAAGGCGCTAATCCAGTTAAGTCGAGTTACCGGAGATTCCCTAACATTGTTAAGCTTTATCGGACTCCTTGTTACTGCAATTCCAATTTAATAATTCACTTCAGTATAGCCGAAACGCAATCAATATTTTAAAGTTGAAATGAATATATATTATTCTTTATTGCTCTATTTTGTCCGAGATTTCGCTTGCGTTATTCCATTCTCGAAAGAAAAAATTTAGTTTATGGAACTTTGGAATAATATTACTAAAATACAATCAGGATACGTCTAGAAATATTAAAACTTAGTGTTTAATTAAAGAAAAAACAAACACATATCACGTCTTTACCACCGAAGAGGTAGGCAGAGGTCTAACCAGAGCACACATTTTCACTTCCTGTCTCGGGTTCGAACCTGGGACTTTACAGCGGTGACTTACCGCGGACGCAATACAACGACGCCATCGAGACATTCAGCTTATATACTTATCAGACATATATACTTAAGTACTTATTAATTAGATTGAAAATTAAGCTTCTTTACAATATGGCATCTTTGAGTTTCCGATTCGCTCTATATAATGCATTGATTTATTTCTCCATGAAGTCGCTAGATACTATGAAGTTTAAAATAAAAAAAATCTATTCGATACATGTCCCAAATATTATTAAAGAAAATTCGTACCGAAAGTAGAAAACTTGCTTGATTATTGCCTCAACATAGCTTTAAACCGATAATATGTTTTCAATTCTATACAAAATAGACTACAGATTTGTTTTAAAACTAAAAAATCCAGGCTTTCCACTTCTAATTAGCCATTCGTGGGTACGGCTGACTTTTCTAATTTCAACCTAATTAGCATCTAGTTTTAATTTCTAGTTTTAATTATTAATAGTGCATAATATTTTGTAATTGAAATAACATGTTACAACGTGTATTATTTTCCGTGGCTGTGAGTCACATTGCGCCGCCACTCATAACTTATTATAATATATTATTTTCCTTATGACTGATTTTGGTAATAAATGTATTATTTATGCAACAACTGCTTCGGTGGTTGTTCTATTATGGTAGGACTGCAGTACTGAGGTATTGGATTCGAACCTCGTGGCAGTGATATTAAGTTTTTTACTCACTATCAGCTAGGTTTGGATTTTGAGCCCGATATGGCGATAGGCAGTGTAGACAGTGTAACTACTGGATATAAAAAGACTTAATATCTCATATCACAGGATGGCTAGCACAGTGGAATACCAAACAATACTTTGTAATTCAAGGTGTTAGATGGTGTTTCTACTCGTTATGGGCGGTCGTATTACTTACCATCAGGCAAACGGCAAGCTCGTCTTTCAAAACAATAAAAAAAGGCTCGCCCAATCACATCATTAGATGGAATACACACGGCGGAAAGTTGTTGCACCACTTACGCTTCTGCCTACCCCTTCAAGCTTAATAGACTTGAGTGTGTCCTGCGCCTGATCTTTCTCCGGTCATGTCGGATGGCTGTCTTATCGGACTATGAGTAAAAGAAAATAGAGCGCACCTGTGTATTACGCTCACACTTGTGCACTATAATATCTCCTGCGTATCTGGCTGATCTCCGTTGAGATTGGCCGCCGTGACCGAAATTCGGTTAGGAAAGAAGCAATCAACCGATTATAAACACATGACTCATAAACCCCAAATCACAATTAAACGACTTTCCTGTCCTCGAACAAAAACTGCATAAAACAAACAAGACAAACCGGATTTTAACAATAACAATTTTGTTAATATTGGATTTTCGGCTAACAATTTTTTTGGGTATCGATCTGGATATTCCATCTCGCAAAACGACATTGTGGGAATTACGCCTTGCAGTCTGATTTAGGTATAACTTAAGAATAGACTGATGCTACTAAAGCTGGGATATAGAAAGTAAAAAGACTAAAGCAGCAAATTTTTCGCATTGTACTTTGTAAAACGCTTGCAAATTATCTGATGGTAAGTGAAAGCGGTGGACCTCATGAGGGTGTTCTTCAGGCTTATAATCCCCGAAAGAAAACGAGCTGCTAGACATGACAAGGTGAAGAAGAAACCCAGTGAAAAAAAACTTATACTAAATAATTGCCACGCAGAAAAACGACTCCAAAAAAAAATCTAAGTTTCTGCGTCGTGCTATCTAAGTCACTAACAAAGGCACAGCAGCAAAGTTTTCTTTAAGTCAATCTTCGTCTTTCTTTTCTGGTAAAATGATCAGTCTTTTACATAAATATTGACCATTTTGGGGCACTTGAAGTAAAAGAACCAATAGAAACATGATGCTAGCCCCAGAACCAGAAGGTCTACTCGCAAAGTCCAATAGTATACATACATAAATATGCAGTCAATTATGGTCTTTCCGTGAATGGAACGCTTACACCTGTCTTAGGTAATACATATATAAATGTTACACTTGTTTCGTATTAATTAATTCAATGACCAGGATATTTATTGGACTTCACAATGCACATTAGTATCATTATAAGGCCCTTGGAATTTTGCTCGTGCAGTATTTTTATTTAAACATTATCATCAGAGGTCTATAATTCTTTTTGATTCAATTCTAATTTTCGTCGTATTTTTGTGGATAATTGTCACATTCTATATTAGGTCGACAACAGACACATCACGCATTTATCTCCGAAGGGGTAGGCAGAGGCGCAACCAGGGCCCCCACTTTTCGCCAAGTGTGTTCAGTCCCATGATGTGATAGAGAGCGAGCCTTTGGCCATATTAGCCCCAAATTCCAGACTTCGGGCTGATATTCAGCAGAAAATTCCAAATATCACTTTGCCCGACCCAGTATTCGAACCCAGAACCGCATAGCGCTGCTGTACCTCGCATGTGTTTACAACTACGCCACCGAGACAGTCGAGTTTACTTAGGTTAACTAGCTATAATAAATTGAGTTCTACCGGTAAAAATAACTTTTTTGGGATTATCATGCCCAAAGGTATTAATCCAGTTCTCTATACAAAACAATTAAACTTGGTGAATTAGGTCTCTATTGAATTTAGAATTTACAAATAAGAAGTAAGGATGATTATTTTCCTAATATTCCAAATGGAATTTAATATTCAAGGAGGCTTAAATTCAATTGTTTTCTTTCAGTCTAGTTAGAAGTATAGTCTATTCTTTTACCATATTAAAATACAATTCTATCTTGATATTGACTGACTTATAATTATTATCGCCTGGAGCTTGTCAGTTATAGAAATAGGAGCTATTTTTAATACATATAAGTATCTTTTTTAATATATTTTTATGTATTAAGTGTTTACGCTGCACAATGGGCAAAAAGATTTGTATTGTACCCACGTTAATGTCATGCACAATTAATTTATTATTTTTATTAATTATTTTTTTCTCTCTTTCCAATAACGTCCATTACTCAGTAATCAGCCTACATATACATACGTATTACGTATTGCAATAAATAATATTTAAGTGCCTCATAACCTGTTTTGCTAAATTACTTTCCTTACAATTTCTAGGGTAATTCATACGTCAGTCATTATTTATCGAATGCGTACAATATATGAAGAATAAATAACACAATAATAATGACGTCATACAACAGGACAGCGTAAATAAATGACGCAAATTTTTATTCAAAAGTAACGTTATTGCGCATGCTTGATAGTAAATATTATTTCTTGTGTAACTTGTGCGTTATGACGAGGTTTTTGAAGTGCATCAATTGGTATTGCACAAATAACGCAATGAAATTTTTCTATTTATAACGTATGCAAACTTGTGAGGCAAGCCAATCTAATAAATGAAAATAATGTCAACTATCGATTTGCATAATTATATTAATCGCCTTAATGTTTGACATTATTTATATTTTATTAATATTTTAACCCGGGGAAAGCGGGACTTTTATCTCGGAAAACTCCTTCATTTGGGCGAAACCGCGAGCAAAAGCTAGTTAATTATAAAATGTAGTATGGATACAATTGCAACTAGCACGAAACTTCTGTTCCTAAGCAAGAATTTCTGGCGAAAGGTAAAGTTAGTAATTAATTGTAAATTAGTTCGGCTTACCTAGAGACGCTAACCGCACGGCACGCGATTACGAGGCTGTCAAAACTTCGAGGTTCCTGTCGATCTTTCGAACTTGTATTTATGAAAAACCTATCATATCGTTTGAGTAAGAGCCATTTGACTATTATGAGGTGATTTTCACGATCTATAAAAATACAGTTCTGAAAAAATCATAGAAACATAAACCTTAAAGAAAGGGAATAACGATGAGATGAGAATAGGGGTATTGAGGTCTACGAATATTTTTGCATATGAAACGCAACAACCAGCTGTCACTTTCGTCAGTTTTCTACAAGACAATGGCACTGGTCCAGGTAAACCAGCTTATTCATCGGCATTATTATTATCAGCCGCGAAATGTCGAATTTCGAACACAGGCCTCCCCAAAGATTTCCAGATCGACCTAATAAGCGGCCCGCATCAAGAGATCTCCAGCGACTTGTGTCACCCACCCATTTGTCCACGTCGTGGGTGGACGTCCAACGCTGTGCTTGCCAATTCCCGCTACTGACAAATATGTCTATCGTTTTATTTTATTCTGGAAACCGTCAAGAGACAATAACATTATGGCGAAAAGACTTACGTTTAAGAAAACTTTAAAACGGACGTTACATGTTATTAGTGATGACCTTCCTTTTTTCTGTAAGGTCGATATTACTGACATCCTAACAGAACGTACAAAAAACCTCAATAAAAATATTTTTTCTACGCATTCACGTTCTACGCATCATTGTATTAAAAACTCGTTTATTACCGTTTCTTGAAGGTCGTGCATAATTACTAGTATCTCAGATAGCTTCTCGATGTCGACGGTTATTCCCCGCGAGATTTTATTTATATCAGGATCATTTTTTTCTTATTTGTTGATATACGGCCAGGCTCCAGACTTTAAAACTATCGTACCTGTTATTACATCGATTCTATATTTGAATGAAGTAAACGTAGACAGAATATTTTTATAGAACACTAGCTGTGCCCGCGGCTTCGCTCACGTGGAAATCAGTGTGTCACAGTCTTTGAACCACAACACAACCACGTGACCTCTTCAACATTAATCGTTATATTTCAGTAAATTTACATAAATCCGTAATGTACTAATAACCTAATCCTTCCTCAAGAATTGCACTATCTTTTAGTAAAAACTCCAAAAATCCGTTACGTAGATTTTAAGAAAATGAATAACATACAGACAGCTATTGAGGATTTGTTTTGTAATATCTATAGATTTAAATTATAATGTAGTTATTTTTACGGCAAAATGACTCTAAAGTGCCTGATGGTAAACGAAGTGGGATCCACATAGAGTATCGGACTAATCAGAGATGATTTTGCCTCGTCAGTCGTCAATTGTGTTGACCTATTTGAAACCAGATGTCCTGATCCTGGAGCGATAATCACGTGAACAACGAAAGAAAAGGAAAGCGACTATCGTAGATGTAAAAGCCGTCATGCTTTCACATCTACGGTAGTCGCTTTCCGGACCCCGCCCTGTGGAATGGGGGCGTTTGGAGAATTCCACCACGGTATCCCCTGCCTGTCGTAAGAGGCGAGTAATAGGGGCCACGAAGGGGGTCGTCGGCGGGCAGCAGGGGGCTGTCCGCCCTAGTGCATTTTAGTGCATTTTTGCACATCTTTCGGTTGACCCCGGGATGGACGGCAGTGTGCTGTTGGCCTCACACTGCCGTAGACGCCGAGGGCGTCCTTCGGTGCGCGGGGTTTCTGAGCCCCCATAAGAGACGGGCCGCAAAGCGGCACCGCGCAGGGGCGGCTGCGGTCGCAGACTAGACACTTCAACGTCAGAGGAAGCCCGCAGCCGTCCCTAATGCGCCGAAGAGGGCCACCGCGGAGTTTTAGCTGGTAGGCCGTGCATAGGTTAAGTTGTATATAGGGTTAGGGACTCGGCCTGGCGGTCGCCCGAAGGTCACCATCAAATCCGGGCGGCTGAACGCCGGGCCGTAAGGCACGGTTACCCCAGCATAACCGCTCAGTCGCCCCCCACGAAGGCTGGGCGGTTAGTAATAAGGCACTTTCTCCGCGAAAACAAAAAAAAAAAAAAAAGTCGCTTTCCGGACGAATACAAATATCCTACCAACATAAGTTGTTATCATTTAAAATTCTCAGGTTCATATCATTACCGATGTAATATAATTTCCAGTCTATCAATTATACTAGTAACCTCTTTTTGACTTATATGTTCATTGCCATAGTAACTTGATAATTTGTAATGGCATCATCCATTAATCTTCAGATATATATCTAATGCATTGACCTTCAAGCTTTGTTCAAGCTGGTCAAGGTATGAATGACCCTTCCAATTCTATATTTATAAGCCATAAAGCATCTATGTAAGGCTAGATGAGGCCTACTTGGTGTTCTTAAAAATAGATGACATCAAACAGATGTGACAACAAATAAATAAAAGAAATACGCATTATATGGGCCGACAAAGCATTTATGATTTCTTTGGTATTGTATACGTTTATGAGCAGCACAAGGAAATGGTATATACAGGACGCTTTTAACAGATCCGTCAAGAAATCTTTAGAGAGGTCTATGTTCAGTAGTGAAGTGATGACGATGGGTGCCAGTGATCACTTGGCATTAGGTAACCCACTTGCTTGTTTGCTTTAAAAAAAAAACGTAACAGTCACTGATCCAAATCCATTCAGCCGTATCTGCATTTACTTCTAACATTCATAAACAACAACACTTTCATAAACTTTCGCATGCATATTAGTAATAATTAAGATTAACAATTAGCATATAATATTATTAACTCGCCTATGCGAGTTAGCCGTTGACAAAATACACAGATTTCGATAACAATTCCGAACTATAAACAATTTCCACTACATTTCATAACCGATTGTAACAACAGCACTTAAAGCAATACACAATTCATACAAGTGAATGCAACATTGCTCGTGGAAGTCTGTGCCAAATCTGTGCCGACGGTAACACGGTGCATTAAGCGGCTAACTTTGGTCATTACGGCAATAACGTCGGTAGTTGCTTGAGTTTACTTGGCTTTTTGTTTGGAGACGGTAATGTTCGCTTTTTATGTTTTACTACTTAATGACATGGATGAGATGGTTGGAAGGAAACTTGCATGGATTGTATTGTATTGTAATTATGACATCATTGGTAATGTGATGGTTGAACGGTAACTAGCATTAAGTTTACAATACATACAAAAAAATGGTGTTATTGGTAATGAGATGGGTGAAAGATTTGCATGGACTGTAGTATATATTGTAATAATGACATAATTGGTAATGAAATGGTTGAAAGGAAACTTGCATGGACTGTACTATATATTGTAAAGATGTCGTCATTGGTAAAGAGATCGATTAGGCTCTAGAAATCTGCAGAAATATACAAAGAAAATATTATATTGTTATACAAAGTTGAAGAATTTGTTTGTTTTTTGTACATTCATTTCTAGTACTACCGCGCTTTCTAGAAAATATTATACTACTAAAAAGTGTTATCCTGGAGTGCTATAGGCAATTTATCCTGCAAAGAAATTTTAACGCGGAAACAGCTGAGGGTAGTGAAATACTGGACAACTGCGAGTTGGTTGGAGGTTCCGTACAAACTTCTAGGTAAGGTATCTAAGTATAGAAGTACATCTTGCTGCCAGTGTTTACAAGTCCGCCCCGTGACCACGAAGGCTGCAAAGTCTTCGAAACGTCAGGAGAAAATTTTAATATAAAAACCTAGATAAAATTCGTCAACTAGTTTTATTTTAATATATAAATACATATTAAGATGTAATGGGGGATAAATATATGTTGACACATGTTATTTGTTTTAGACTGTTTATTAGACTGCACTCATAATACTTACTTAATACAATACGTTACATAGCTTATATACTAAATACACACCAAGAAAATAAGGAAGAAAGTTTATTCGGCCTAACAGCTTTTATAATGTACCTACGCGAAATTTCATAAAAAGAGAATGTATCTTGTCTCCAAGGCTTTGTACTCTAAATTCAAATGAAATTGAAACTTGTTATAAAGCAGCATTCCTCAATACTTGAATTAACATAAACGTCTATTAAGCTTTAACAATGTTTATAACAAACTCACTGTTGACCTTATAAATCACAAGAGAGTTTAATGACCTCATTACATTAATTGAACAGGTCGATGAGGTCGGAACATGTTTTGAATTAAGAATTGAATGAAGTGTAAAAATGATTGTTACAAAATTTGTGTTTTTTGTGGGTGGGGTATAGACCGTCATCAGTTTGATCAGTATCTTACGATTAAGGTCAAATTGGTTACGTAATCATATTGATAATCCGCATCACTAAATAAAATTTTGATTCCAAATACTAATTGAACTGATGCGGACCAATTGTTGATATCTGGATCGAAATGATTCCAGAATCGCTTTCATTTGGAATCATAAAGCAAAAAAATAAGAATGGTATTTATAAAACGATTGTATTTAACTCAGACATAAGTATGATCATAATTTATGACGCTACATCTGACGCCATGCTGTAATTATTAGAAGCATCATTATTCAATATGACCCGTAACAAAATTTAATTGATTTCTAGAAATAAACTCAAATTGTATGGTAACTATAATATTCATATAATTATAAAGTTTTTTTGTGTGCTCAAATTCTCTGGAACTTTTCCGAGTTGAAAAACTCTTTCTCTTACACGAGCTACATTATCCTTGGATACAATTATTAAAATTTACAAACTTTTTTTCTTAATCGTGGCCTGAGCAAGAGGAATATAATTTTATTGTACTAGGTGTTGTTCCCGGCTGCACCCGCGTGCCAACCCTTTCGACAAAAGACCTAAAATCAATGTAACCAGCCTTAAAGCCATCAAAATTAAAACCCAGATTTTCTCTTTAGGTTTTCGGGATTTTCAGCGTAAATTGCTTATCTTAAATAGTTTATGTTGTCCTAGATTACGTGATTGTGAAATAGGTATGCAAAAAGATATCTATGCGAAACATCTGGATAATTAACAAAACCTCGTAACAAATTGTAAATATATATCTAAGGACAGATTACATTAAAACATTGCCACAAACATCTGCATGTATAATATTACTGGCTTTTGCTCGCGACTTTAATTGCGTGAAAGAATTTTTCGGGGCAAAGTCCAGCTATATATTTTACTGGTTTAAAATTAGCGTATCTCTTTCCCAGGGAGTATAACTATTGCATGCCCAATTTCATTAATATCTCTTTGATATTTTTTGAGTTTATTACGTTCAAACAGACATACGCGACTGGAGACATATGTAAGAAAGTAAGATTACGAAGAAAATATGATAAATTCTCTAGATGGCTATAGTTGTATATTAAAAGCTATTTATAATAATCTAGGAGATAGGTCTGTGTGGGATGTACCTATACTTATTAGTTAGCTTGTTATAGTTCTTTGAGCTTGCCTTAGGGGAAATTACGCTGTTTTTTGTACCGCGGTTTCCTTTAGGTGAATCTACTAAGTGATACAAATTTATATGTCAGTCAGCTTACAAAAGCGGCTGAACAAATTTTAAATTTCAAATTGCCTTTACAATTTTGTTTCCTTATGAACAATGTTTTTTTCTTCACTAAAATAAACTTCAAAGGGTTGACTTTATTTAGATAAAGAAAAAAAACAATTGTCGGTATTGTATAGAAACATTTTCATTTTAAATTTATTCAGCAATTTTCGTTCCTGACTGTACTATGCACTCGTTTGATGTTAAGTATACTTGCAATGCATTAGCTAGTTAGAAGTGATATGAATCAATAGATAAGTTAGACAACGATTTTCCAACACATAACATAATGGGCAAGCCCCAGTAGAAGTAACCGATACGCTCGTCTTCTTGGTACGATGGAATTCCCGTGTTGGAACTTGGTCATCTTTCGACTAAATGTGACTTCAAACGTTTTTAAACTAACTTAGTATTTTTATGATCTTGGAACGGCAATGTAAAACTTTCGGGTCAGTAAAATGAGGTATAATATTTTTGTATATATTTTTTATTGCCTTCGAGTGGGTGCTTTGTCTGATGGTAAGTGGTAATAGTGGTCTTTTAATAGACTTCATTGCTTCTGACGACCGACAGAGTTTTGCCGATTTACTAAATGTCTAACGAACTTTACAAGACTAACTGCTATGAAGATAGGCTCACTTTTTATCGTAGAATTTTGCTTAACTAAATTAGCATCCTTGCCGATTTATGACTACAATTAGTATTGATTTTATTTTTTTCACACTTCAAGTGCATAAATATTCCATGGCATAGGTAACATTGTTTCATTCATTGATTTCTAACTTTCGCATTATAAACCGACATAAAATTCCTATAAGTGCTATTATTACTATACTTTTTCGTATCGAATCCGTATTTTTACAATTAGGGGCGTTCTGTTCAAAGGACAGCTTCGATAGCGGTAAAGGCAAGAAAGTAAATAAATCCCCTATGTACCTATAAGGCTATCAAAGTTGTCCTTCGATGAGATTGTGGTCTTTGCTATGCCTTTTGAAAAAAAAAAAAAAAACGAAAGTACGCCCATACGCCCTTAATAGCAAAAAGACGGATATACCCCCTAGAAGGAATAGGGCCCCTGACCTTAATCATATTTTATCTCTCGCAATCGGTCACATTCACCAGTCAGGAAATATACCCAATAACACCTATCTTAAATCGAACTTCTTTACTCAACGCAATGCACGCCCATGCATAGACATTTGTCGCGGCCCTAGGAACATAGTCAAATATATACCTCATGGTTGTAAGTGGGAACTTACATGAGGTCAATGAGAATTTAGGCCTATGAGGGATTCGCGAACATTTCCCTTCCTACTTCGCTCCGTCCATCCTAAGATGGTTCCTTCTTCCTCAACTCCTTCCAAATCTTCTAATCTTCCTCCAGGGCCTTGCAGTCGTTCAGTTTGGGAGATCTGTATACCGTTCGCAGAACTCCCATGGTATTGACTGCAGGGTATGTAAACAAAAACAAAAAAAACCCTCTAATCACAATATACACATTACATACAATAGTGAAGAGATTCCAAAGCCTAGTTTCGATTCACTGCGCAGTCCCTCACATCGTTAACTCAGTTCCCAAAGGAGTTCCGGACTTCATCATAGTACCTGTGCCGAATTGTTGTACGTAAGCTCAAAGACTTAGGTAACGGTAATTGTGGAATAATGGTTTGTTTGTGAGATGTTTGTTTTGGATAAAAGAACTATACTCCATAATGAACTGCTATAAACACCAATAAATAACAAATTGTATTTTTTTTCTTTCTCTGTTTCATGTATGGTAATTTATACTTTAATTTTGAAAAGAGAAACAGAGATTCTTGACCGTTCTTTAGTAAAAATGGCTTTCCGAACTGGTAATAGAGTTAATATTGACGGAATCTAAATTATAACATTTTACAGGTACAAAAAAATATTTTATTTCATTTCATATGTCAACGCAAAGCAATATTCGATTTGAGTTCTTCGATAATTCAGATAATGTACTCGAGGTTCGACTCTAATGTAGTGATAGGACCGCTCCCTAAAATAACATAGGGCGTATATACGTATAGCGGAAAATAGATGCATGATTCACTCCTTTGTATATTCCATTGGGAACAAAAGCCGTAACTGGGTGCAAAATTGGAAGAAAAAGGTATAAAAGTTGATGGAAGTGTACTTAACGCTTTATACCTAGCTTACAGCCCATGCCTGGTCATTTATTATAGGGTCAACCACCACCTTACTTTAAAAATAATTTGTGTGTGTCAGAATACCCGTTTTACATTCATAATCTTTAACAGCATTTTTTAAAGTTGGACAAGGTACCATCAGGCGGTGGTTAGATTTATTACAACACGATTTTGGTATATCAAGCTTAAGCCGTTATACAGAGTCATTGCGTGACTCAATGAAACTATATATTCGTCTTCACCTTTGCTGACACTGCCAAAATCATCCATTAATAACGAATATTTTCATGAATAATCGTGGTTTTAGTTTTCTGATATTTTGATCATTTTGTAGTTTAATGCGAATATGTCGTGTGCGCAAGAGTATTTCTGGCTGAAAGTATGATGTTGCCGCTGCGCCAAATTCTCTTAGAGTAGTAATTGCAGTGGCATTAGGGCGCCTAAACTTAAAACTACTTTTAATTAATATTTATTTTGTTCGAAACATACACTTTTTTATTTTACATCTCTGGCTCAAGTAACTTATTGTAAAGTGTTATGTCCAAGTAGATAAGGATGTGGTTACATTTACTAACGCAAAATGACCGTACATTTTGCATTAACTTTACCTTAATTCAAACAAAATTGCAAGTACGTGACTTAATTTTTTAAAATAAATTGCCATCGACCTTTTTGAATATTCATTTACATGTATTACTAAGAATTACGCTGTAAAACGTTTTTTATTTACGCCTTCGTAATTGACGCCATTATTGAGATTTTTGCAATTACGTACTTTACACTAAACCTGTATTTTATAACAACTTGATGGATCTCGTTGATAACAAATGCCAAATTTTAACTGCTTTAATAACATTACAGCCTACGTAGCAGGGCAAGAACCCAAGAAATGATAAACTGACGCGATGGACTGATCCCTGTTCTGGTGTAAAAGCTTGTTCATACAAAATTTTGATCACCCAAAACATAAATCTGCAATATCGCAAAACCTAAGTTTTACAAGATTTAAACAAATAAGACTATGTAGGACTGAATACATATTATAGTATACCATTGCATGTACCTATAACCTCAAAATCGATTCAAAGTTATTTCCAAAATTTGCCAAAAAGGACTGAACAGACTGATATGCCGTTATGTAATAAACCGCAATTCGTTGTACAATTAATTAGTTTTAATTTATTTTCCTACTTAGAATATATTTAACAAAACAATATTTTAAGAAGGCCTAATCCCTCTCACGAGTACAGCAGGCCCGTGCCCACCAGTGGGACAGTATATAATACACAGCTGATATTATTATTATTATAATATTTCAATATAAATTCTGACGGGATGTCATTACAGCACAATTTTAGCGCGTATACATATAGGTAATAATCAATACGAAATAAAGCACTGACCTCGCTCACGAAAAAGCAAACCGAAGATTTAGATTTCAATGTTAAATTTCGCCACAAGTCAAGTTCAAATGACTCAAGAAATGGATGAATCATTTTGGAATTTTGGTATAATTGTTAGATTTCGGGGCCGAGAATTATTTCCTAGTGTTAAATGTCTTGTGGTTTTTAATTTATTTTTAGCAGTAGTGACAAATTTACAATGGAGTCACTTAAGGTATCGTAAGGTGAGGTAGTTATCACTACCGCTATAGATGTATTACTTAAAAAATATTATTTTCAAAAAATGCCGCCTTTACAGAAAAAGAAAAAGATTCTGCGAAAATAGCAATAGGAGATAGTTCTTCCTTGAAACGAGCGGAAATTCCAAAAAATTTCGTCCCCAAACAAAAACACACATCACGCTTGTTTCTCCGAAGAGGTAGACAGAGGTGCTATCAAAACCCTGTTTTTTTGCCTATATGTTCCGTCTCATGTGATAGGGGACCCTATCGCCATTAGCACTAATTCCATACTCCGGACTGAAACTTCATCCTCGCAATAAAATCACGAATACAAATAATTATTTATGTCATTGTTTTGGATTGACCACTCCCCTTAACGATAAAAGGCCTTTCAAATTAATAATTAGGAACAATGGCTGTCTTAATCTCAGTATCAATTAAAGTAACATTATCTTTTATTACTGGTTTACCTTCATTATGCGCCCTTTGTTTCTGGGAAGCTGTAATTCCATTAAACTCTAAAGCATTGTTTTCATCATCTGCCTGAAGGGTCCCACTGCTGGGAATAGGCATTTCCCACACCATTTCACTTTAGTCTCGAGCCAGTCGTATCTAGATTCGTCTCATCAAAATAATCTTAATAAGCGATATCTAGTGCTATAATGTTATGTTTGAATAGAAATTGTTCAACATGTGCTAACTCATGTCTTTCGACTATTCTTAGATTCGATACGATTTTAAACTTTATTTCTGTGTACATAAAACATTAATATACTTGACCATTAGTTAAATTTCTTTATACCAAAAGTATCACCATTTATATCTAATAACATAAACAAACATTCAGTTACAACATTCAATCCACCTTCTGTTTGACACCAAAACAATCGAAGTTACACCTATCTATAACCTTAACACAATTTTCAACCATAAAATCATAAACACATGTTTCAAGATCATAAAATGGTATAAAAACAAAAACGCGATACAGCGTGAACCATTGTGTTGAAGGTCGGACATTAATTACAACCGGTCCCTGAATCACAGAGGTCAACAAACTTTAGTTCGGATAAGAATTCACAGTTATGACTGGACATGAACTTTATCAGAGATCTTAAGAGTTTTTTGTAGAAAAAAGTATTTTAGAGAATTGGGAAACCCCGTGAGAAGTTTGTATATATTTTTTTTATTTTATTTAATACACACACAGAATACAATCAAAACATATAATAATGACTATGGCTAGGGTCAAGGGCGTCGCCAAGGGACAGCTGCCCCATTCCTAAAGGTTCTGAAACTCCAATAAATTCATCGATTCCATTCCTAATATTCCGTACGCTGATTACGCTCTGCTCTATGTTATTGTTAAAGCGGAGAGGGAGAGTAGGGGAGGAATATGTGCTCTCGACTTTACCTACAATCCATACTTTTCTCATTCTCCATATCAACTTGCCCCCCTTCTATCCCAGGGCCATCAGCTGGCGATGCTCTTGGCTAGGGTTAGTACTTAATCTAGATTGCACTCCAAAATTTGTGCCCAAGTCATGACTGTTGCAAACGATGTGTTGATATTTAATTGTAATAAAAGCAAAGATTAGACTAAACCGCTAATTACGTGCTTTTAATACATTATAAAATAAATGTTGTGGTAGTTGTATGCTAAAGTCTAGTGTTAACCATTATTTATTATATTTATGACAGTAAGCCGTGGAGATCTGTTAGTGTTGTTCTTTTGGAACTTGATGTTCAGATAAAAAGCGGAATCCATTGCATTAATTAAAATTAGTGGTCATCCGGTGGTCGAAATTCGACCGTCGAATGTAATATAATATGTCTAACACAAATTTTGCATAAATTGTATTTTATGCAATTCTTTCGTATATGAACTTTTATTATGCCAAAATTAAAATTTCTTTGAGCGCGGTTAAAAAGGAGTTTTTACTTCACGTATTAATATATTTTCTACACAATTTTGCTACTATTTATACTCTGTGGGTTACCATCAGCCATGCAATCATGTCTCGTCATCTAGTTCTGAGAAGCATTTTCTCTCAATGATATTCATGGCTGAATAATCCAAATGGTATTCGAGACAGAAACATAGAACGTAACCGCAAAGTAAACATGACACCTATCACTCATTTTACAAATATCTAAGAAACCAACTATTTGCGAAAAACTGGTTACAGGTACAGTCATTCATATAAAATTTAATAAATTTATATTCTGAGTAATATCGGAGAGACAACATTGATGACTAACGTGGCACGCGCTGCTTACCTGGTTCGAATAACGTTATGCAAGAACAAATTTCCTTCTCTGATGCAACGATAATCATTGTGAAATCCTTAGTAATTTTTAATTAAAGGGTTTATTTTTATTATCTTAATTGTCGATAAACTACCACAGTTTACAATCGATAATGATGTCAGGGTTACAATCAAAGCGCTTACTATAATAACTTAAATAGCAAAAAGTTGGAGTACGCTTGCAAATGTCAAACAGTTTTTTTGAAATGAAATCGTTTATTGAAATGAGATTGAAATACAGACTTACAGAGACTTAATTCTACTTAAAATAAATTTGTATAAATATATGACATCCTTAATACTATAATTTCCAGGGGTACCCAAACTAGTCAAAGCCTGTACTTTGGGCTACGAGCGACAGAGTTAAACCAAACTGAGACTTAAGGACAAAAGGCAAAATAAAAGTAACAGTTAATATGTAATATCATATAATAATATGTTAATAATATGTAGTATTAAGTAGTGTATTAGTTAATAGCGACAATATTATTATGTTTAAGATACCTAAAAACATATTTTTCAAATGATGATGATAAATAAATAAAATAAAAAATTTATCATTACTCAAAATTCGGGTAACTTTAGTTTCGATAATTGTTACAAATATTACACTTCATGATTAATGTAATACCCTACAGCAGCCGCATCTGAATGCCTCATATATACCTCATGTACTTATATATGAGTTTGTTATTCGAAACGGCACGTGTGCCTGTTACCGGCATACGGAAACGAGATTTCCTGGATTATTCGAGGTGTCGAGTGAATTGATTGAAATCAAAACCCAATACAGCGGGTTAGCATTAACAGTTAGTATACTCTGGTAAGGCTTATGTTGTTTGTGAGTTCTCCCGCGTGAAAGCTTTTACTTGTACAAAAATATCACTATAGCGATCAATATAGGTATAATTATATAGAAAGGAAGAGTTGGGGAAGGATAGGTACCCCTTTAAGATAGCGGAGGGCATAAGGAAGGAAAATATTCGCGAACCCTCAAAGGCATCAATATGAATTTATTTTTTAATTTATACATACTTAACTGTATGACTAGGGCTGCAACAAATGTTCATCTGTGCATTCGGTGTGAATAACGACTGCACAAGAATTACTTAGGGCTATTATCAAGGCTTGCTTACCATCTCTCATCAATCAGCACTCTGCCTGGACTCCACGCTCACCATCAGGTGTAGTGGAGTCAGTTTACCAGGACCGAATTAAAAGGCATTATAATAATATGCGTGCCTCGGAACGATTTCCAATAAACCACTCACATGTATGTTCATAGAACATCAATAATTGATTACCTAGAGTTATAATCACATATGATAGTGACTTATGGATAAAACCGCAACTAAACGCACCATTCATCAATAATCATGCAAGTGATTACGAGTAAGTATCCTGGTTGGTACGTCATTATTTCTTTGAAAGTAAAATAGAAAATGGATTCATACAAGCATTGATGCATAAATAACAAGTTATTTTTCCAATTCTGTTTATATTTTATGGACTTTTCTACCAGGCACGTGGAAGTCTCTGGAATGAATATGCTTTGGTTTTTCCAGAGCGCCAAATTCTGTTTTTCTTTGATGACATTTAATATGCTCATCTCAATGTAGGCAACTGCTTATTCCTCTGTTATAGAGGATGGGTGGCGATAACTGCCTATTTATAACTAGCTTTTGCCTACGGCTCCGCCCGCGTGGAAATGTGTATCCGCCACAAATATTTATCGCGAATAGTCGTCCTTCCCTTATACCAGTACAGTTTGTACATCACATTTCATGTTTCAGATATCTTTTGACTCACATTTTTATGGCCAGCCTTGCATCAAGCCACCTAGGAATTCCAATCCTAAACTAATCTTCTTAGAAAAATCCATATGTGTCACCCAAACTGGGACTCGAAAGCGGCACCTCCTAGTCTGTTTTTTTATTGCTTTGAATGAATACGAGCTTGCAGTTCGCCTAATGGTAAACGATTCGACCGCCCATAATCAGTACAAACACTATCACCACCTTGAATTAAAACGTATTGTTTGGTATTCCACTGCGCTCGCCATCCTAAGACATGAGATGTTAAGTCTTATTATGCCCAGTAGTTACACTGGCTACAATGCCCTTCAGACCGAAACACAACAGTAACAAAACACTGCTGCTTGGCGGTAGAAATAGACATTGCGGTGGTACCTACCCAGGCGGACTCTCACGTATGAGAGACCTACCACCAGTAAACCAAGAGGCGACTAAATGGTAATATTAAGAAATAGCAGACCATATTGTCCAATGAACATCTGTCACAGTATCGCAATTTATCCGTACATCAAACAAATTAATTATCAAAATGACATAACATTTATTAAAATGTTATTAAAACCTTTATTGAAAAAATATGTCTAAATATTTTATAATTAAAACGAGAGAATATTAATCGAATTTTCGAGACGTCAACCTGGCTATTAATATCGTTAATTATTCAAAATAAATTAATCGCGAGCGCTTATAGGAAAGACAAATTGTTCGTTTTCAAAATTCCCTGTGAACAAGTCGATACGATCTTTTTGAATAATAAATCACTGGGTATTGAAAATTTATACAATAAACTAGCTTTTTCTCGCGGCTTCGCGCGTGTCTAAGTTTTCTGGATAAAAATCCCGGGATAAAAAGCATATTATGTCTAATGCAGTGGCTCAAACTATCTCCGCATACAACTTCATCGAAATCCATTCGGTATTTTTTGAGTTTATCACGTTCAGACAGCCAAGGCTGCGGGGGACTTTATTTTATAATATTTAAGGTATCAATCTTGTATAATCCTTACCTAGAGCTAATTCTATATTTATTCTAAATTTAATTACTGCTTAGCCTAAGTAAAATCCAGTTCTTGGTATAGAAACTATACTCAGAGACACTAAGTTCCTATTAGTGATAGATTTTTAAAGAATTAAACCACTTTTTTTAACTGGCACCACAAAATTACCTGACAGCACCTGATGGTAATCAGAATAGGTTCCAGAAGAGTCTTGATTGTCAAGAGATGAATATTAAAAGCTGATATATAGGCTGATCCTGGAACGCGGCTGACTTGGGCCGCTATAGTGGGTTTTACACCTCGTGAACTGTGTATCAGATACAAACATCACACCACCATCGTTTCTAAGATTACCCACTACATTCTGTCTACAATACATAATTTTTAACTCTTTACACATATTCAGGAGCCAGGAGTCTACAGGGGCATATGCGTCTTTTTGCAGTTACGGGAGTTCTAATTAAAAGACAACTTTATTAGCCTATACCGTCGGGCTAGGGTCAAAACCGGTATCTCAAAAAAAAAATCAAAATCTTGATTTTTATGTCGTCAGATAGCTAAAAGAAATACCCATCCAATGAATTTACCTAAATAACGGTATCTTATTTAGAACTTGTTATAAAAACCTTAAAAGAGTTTCTCTAGTATCAGTTTTACATACAAAACTATAAAACTCTATTTACAAAACTTTGATTATCTTGAAATAATCCCTGACATACCGCTTTTGCGCTTAGCACGGCAGTATAAGCAAGTCAAAATACTAATTATCTATACGACTATCAAGTCTGGCCTTAGATTAGAACGCCCGTAAATGAAAAAAGACAGATTCGCCCCGTAGACGGTGTAGGACGTCCTGAATATATTAATAATGTATGATCCGCGATTATAATGATCTCCGTATATCATTTTATACACTAATTAGGCTATCTACAACAATAATACACTAGTTGGACTTTTGCCTACCCCTATCAAGATACAGGCTTATGTTATATAGAATAAATATAATACATTATATCGATATTTTACTTGGAATACGCGTATCATTAAAATGTTATTACTAGTGTAATGAAAAACTAATGATAAAAACCAAACCACTTTGAATGTCACATAAAGATAACATGGGTTTTGCGCGACATTCGGCGACATTTGCAAGAAAGATTTGGGGTTTTGATTTACACAATAGCTTATTCCAGGAATGAGGATACCTTTTTGAATTTGAAAAGGCACCGATTGAATGAAATAAGATTTCTGAAGCTTATGTTTGCTTTGATATATTTTTGGACAATGAAAATTGTGGTGAATTTATATATTATATAATATAAACAGAAAATAAAGAGTAGTCCTTTAAATATTGTTAAACTGTGGTATTTGACGCACCATTTATGTGAAACGTTAAATAAGAACAATATGAATATCATTAAGTGAGTGAGTTGCAGAACTTTATTTCTCACCTATCTAGACAAATTTTATTATATTTCTCACATAATATGTAGACTATTTTGATAAATTCATTCTAGTGTTAGGCTGTATGAAGGCCGATTCGGTACAAACTTAACACACTATGTATTTATTTAACATAGCTATGTACTAGCATTGTAGTGACTGACATCCTACCTATTGTAAAGTTTAGAATAACTTAATTGTTTTTAGAACACCTAGTGCTTCAGATAAACATGTAGATATGCATTGTAGTGTTCCTCAGTCGAATTACTCACAGCACCATTCAGTAATATAAAAAAAAAATACATAATAAGATTCTTGGTGTAAGTAATTAATAAAGTTGAGTAAAAGATGTTTCACTGACACGAGTGTTAATTTGGAAGTAACTATGCAAAAGCAATAGATTTCATAAATACCTATAAAAATAGAACACATATAAATAACTCAGCCACAACAAAGGATATATTCTGGAACAATTCTTTACAATTACATAACGTGTAGCTAAAAACTGCGGGCTCTAGAGCATCAATTTCCAAAAGACCCCAGGGTTCCACGAAAGAGTCAACGGGGGTTTACATTGGCGTGACCAAAAAATGGGAGTTCACAATTTGTAAGCGGGGTCCACGAAAAATTATCTGGTTTCGATAATAAACCTATCAATGTAGGCTGATAATATATTAAACAGCTCAAGGACCATTACATGTAAAAACTTGGATTCTGAGGAATATGGTAGGAATTTAGCTAAAGGGGGTCCAACGAAACCAGAAAAATTTTGAAAGTAGTCTATGAGAAAAAATAGCTTGGGAAATGCGCACTATTTCCATAAGTAAAGTAACACTAGACAAGCATTTTTAAAATGTATCCCAAAGCAGATGGGTAATATAAACATAAATAGTATATATCAGGGGTGGCCAACTTGGTAAGACCCAAGATCCACTTTTCACTGATGATACTCTGTGCGATCTACCAAGCTACATACATCTTGAAATCTTAAATGAAACAACATAGTTCAGTACACAATTTATTATTATTTTGATTAAAAACCAATACAAGAAGATGCGTGCAGCAGTTAGTGATTAGGTATGTTGCGCGGTCTGTTCTACGTATTTATATTTTTGCCTTGCCACGATCGACTGGACTTGTTGTCGCGATCGACCGGTTGGCCACCCCTGGTATATATTGATGTAAAACATAAAAGCGCTTATTTACTTCTCTCTTTTATAAAGGCCCTCATTATGTTACCTGTGAAAGGTAGTCCAAAAATATTTTCTGGTTTTGTATAGTCCAACGACCTTGTGGGCAAACCATGAATCATGAAAGAAAAAGAACTTAATAAATTGCTTTTTGTAGTGATAACATAAATATTTTCCTGTATTTGGATCAATAAAAATAATAAAACAAGAAATATACGGAAAATATATTTTTAGAAGATGGAATAATCCTCAATATTTTCGTGGTCACTATAGATGACTCAAAAACTCATTAGTCAAAACCATGGAATAAATAAAGTATAAAAAAATCTTTAAACGTCAAAATTATTTCAATTATATTCATGAAATGAGAGATCTGATAAATAGCTCAAGGTATTCTGATCAAAACATTTTTGTTAATTTAAAATAATAATAAAGTACTAGATTGTTAACGATAAATTTCGAGGTTAGACTTCTAACCTAGATTAAATTTAAAAACGTAGTAAAAGTTAATGAATTTTGAAACTTATAGTTAGGATGCCTATTTCGCTATATGAACCTACAGTTATATAACAATTAATTCTAATCTTGTCTACTGTTACTAATATAACTACTTTTATAGTTCGTAGGTAGATATCAAAAAGTAGATAATCATAAGTATAAGAGAACTCGGTGTTCCGAACATAATAATAAAAAAAATATACGGGCATTTCCAAATCATAAAGGACGAATCGCAAGACACACCAAAAAACCACCCAATATAATAATTTGAAGATTTTACCTTAATCGTTGAAGTTATCAAAATTCCAAAAAAAAACTGCTATAAATTATAATCAGTAAATATTGCGAATTAGGAATGATGACCAGATGCCAAAAAAATATCCACGCTCGCAAATTTTTTTTTAAATAAGCCACCATTATTCGAAAGAGACCCTACAGATAAATTAATATGAACGAATAATATTCCCATTCATTCTCATGATCTTCAATATGAAATGCCGGCACAATGAGTATTTAAAGCGCTGCGAACTCTTTTGTTGCCAAAAAACTTTGGACGGTCGAACATGCAAATGCGGTTAATCTAGGCCAGAGTTCTTAGCAATACAGATTTACTTAAGTTCAGTGTAAAAGTTTTTAGAGATTCCTACTAAAAAAAAAGGGCTATATACATGCTTAGCATCAATTCATCTATTTCAACCTTAAATGCCCGTAACATTATCCGTGATGCCAGCGCCATATTAAAAAAAAAGAAAAATACGACATTCATTTCTCAAGAGAATACCAAACCAGAAACAGTCAATCTGCGTGCCAAATTAACCCCTAAATGGCAGGTTCATAAATTCACCAAATATGCACCATAAGGATTTTTTAAGACAAATAAAATTAACCATTGTGTTACGATAAAAATATTTTTGAGGTTATTTGTGATACCTTTTGCTAAAAACACTGATTGTCTGGAAGACCGAGGCAGTCGTCAGTCAGCAGTCGGCAGTAAGGAGAGAGTAGTCATACCGGTCATTTGGTTTTTGAAATATTTATAATAATAATATCAGCCCTGTATTATATACTGTCCAACTGTTGAGCACGGGCCTCCTCTACTACTGAGAGGGATCAGGCTTTAGTCCACCACACTGGCCTAGTGCGGATTGGTAGACTTCACACACCCTCGAAATTCCTGTAGAGAACTTCTCAGGTATGCAGGTTTCCTCACGATGTTTTCCTTCACCGCTAAAGCAAGCGATAATTCACAAAGAATACACACATAATTTTCTAGAAAAATATGAGGTGTATGCCCTTGGAATTTAAACCCGCCGGCATTCGTTTCGGCAGTCCGTTGCACATCCAGCTAGGCTATCCCGCTTTTTTAAATTTTTTGTGAAAGTATATCTGTAATCAGTGATACTTCCTAACAATAGATATATTACAGAACCTTTGATGAGCAAGCCCGCCTCACACTTGGCAGATTTCAAGGCACGTGTGTTGGTTTTGCTTGAAATTACTATTCTTATTACGCATGCAAATATTCCACGGCAGGGAGATTTTTATTAAAATTCTTTAGTGCCAGAACGATATTGCCTAGGTCTCTGAATTGAAAAAATCTATACTTCGTAAAGCTTCCTTGGTCATTCACAACACGTGGGTCCCCAATTTCCTTTGCTTTGTAATACAAAATGTGACACTCGGTAGGCTAATACAGTTTGCCATATTTTTTGGAACTATCAATATAATAAGGATGAAAAAGGAAAAATAATAATATTGTTTTATCAAAGGTTAGTTTTAGTTTGGTTTCTGGTGTTGGCTTACAATCAGGTAAATTAATTTCGTTGAAAGGGAAAAATAACTAAAAAGATATAAGTTTACGCAATATGAATTACGAAAATAAGATAATATAAAACTGCCTTACTGGCACAGTTGTAGTGCGTATGATTACCGCGTGGAGATCTTGGTTTCGTTTCTCGGGTCGAGCAAAGTAATTGGGATTTTAGATTCAATATCGGATTGGCGTCTTAAATTTGTGCCCGATATGGCGACAGAGAAAAGGTGGTGCATTAAATGCGTCTCTGCCTATCCTTTCGGGGATAAAAAGCCGTTAGCATGATTATATTTTTTTCTTTAATGCCGACAGTCCAGACGAGGTTGCCGTTCGCCTGATAGTAAGCGATACGACCACTCATAAACAGTACAAACACCATCCAATACCTTAAATTACAAAGTACCTAATGTTTGGTAATCCACTGCGCTCGCCATCCTGAGATATGAGATGTAAAGTCTTATTATATCCAGTAGTTACAATGGCTACAAACTAGTATGTGTAAAAATAAAACGTATACTGCAAAACGTTTTCTAACATATTAATTATCTTCTATAGTCAATAGATGGCAAAATATATAATTCCTACAGCTATTAGATCACGTTGTACTTACTCTATTGGATCGCAATTTAATTTACGTCCAACAGACCTGTACCGGACGTCTGAGATTAAAACAGATTGAAATTTGGGTCGACTCTAGGCTCTCGTGTTATATATATCATTGCGTTGATGATGTATGTTAGTTTTGGATTAGTTAGTACAATTTTTTGTAATATGTGAGCTATTTGTCAGATAATTATTTATTATACCGCCTTTAAAAACCACTTAAAACCAAAATATGGCTGGTTACCAATTTTGGAATCGGTGACTTATTAAAATTGCTAGCTAAGTTAGACAAATACATGAACAAATGTATGCAAGCAATGTTTATTTTTTATTAGGCACCGACTCCAAATTTGGGAACCCATTATATAGGTAATGTTAAATTATTTTTTGGTTTTTAATGGTTTTTGGAGGCAGTATAATTTTTTGGTTTAAAAAAAAAACGTTTTTTGATTTCATCGTAATTTATAAAATATTCTAAAGTTCGTTTTTTGGATAAATGGAATATTATAAGAAGTTGGAACATAGGTCACA
This sequence comes from Manduca sexta, assembly GCF_014839805.1. Taxonomy (NCBI): domain Eukaryota; kingdom Metazoa; phylum Arthropoda; class Insecta; order Lepidoptera; family Sphingidae; genus Manduca; species Manduca sexta. The sequence goes on along the minus strand of NC_051133.1, from coordinate 2,935,124 downwards.
TAATAGTTGCATCATTGTAAGTAATTTAAGTGCTTATAACTAATTAAAATAAAGCAGTTATTGACGGGGGCCCAAAACTAGGCAATGCCTGTATCTTTAGGACCAAACAAGAATCTATATAATTTTTATAATATTGTACATATATACAAATTCTCTGAAATTAAATCTACATTAATAACTATTAGTAAAACAAATATTCATGCCTTTAATATCACACTATCCCCAACTTACATTGTCTCATATGATACTGAGTATACAAAGAAATCCCAACCTACGGTGAACTTATACCTTGATCAAACATTGCGTTATTTTCACACCTCTACCTACATTTTAAGAGATACAGGAGCATGTGTGTTTACTAACAACAAAGAAAAACGAACAAGTTTGCCAAAACAGTTCCAAATTTCGTACAAGAACAAAGAACAATCCCAAGGTGGGAAAGAAACTAAACAATTACTTGCCTATCAAACAACGAAGCTACCTCCGGTGGTTTTAGGCATATCTGCAAAACTCTGAACCTTACACGGCATAAAGTTTCTGGAAGCCGTTCTAAAGAGTTAAGTCCTTATGAGAATGTTATACTTACTATATTTTTATGGATTCTATCTATGACACCGTATAATTGTGCTAGGAACGTCTCAAACAAACTGTCAGCCATCAAACCATATTGTTTGCGGTTTTTCATTTGCCTATCCCGTCGTATATGGCGGGAAATCTGTCAAGTTGGCAACGCTGGTCCGATGTCTTGCTTGGACTCTAAAAGCTATTGTTTTAAATAATTTTATCGCTTTAAACATTTTCTTTCACTAAATTCTAAATTTATTATTATTATATTTGATTAAGGACTGATTTTCGATCATCAGACAAAATTATCCATAGGATAAAGCACAACACAAACGAATTAAAAATAACATTTATATGTATAAAATTATGAGTTTATCTCGCTTTTATACCCAGTCAGGTTATATTTGATGGATAATTATTAACTTATGATTGAAAATTAGCCCGTAATGTAGTAATTAATATTGTAATAAATAAAGATCAAAGAATAAGATTTTCGATTCACGTGAATTCGCCAAGATGAATTTCATCCACTGATGAGAAAACAGAATAATGAGCTAATCTCGCAATTCGTTATCGTACACCCAAAATATTATGTAAATAAAAAAAATTATAGATATTATTAATCTTTAAGCCACATGCTCACGAAGAAACAATGATATTTATAAACATATTAAAGCATAAAGTCGTATATGGGCCGCCCGGTATGCGCTGAAGAAGGCCACCGCGGGTTTTGTCTAATAGTCGGTGTCGGGTTTGGGAACTCCGTCCAATGCTCGCTGGGATGATGCTATACTCCCAAGTGTCGACATTGGGGCGTAAGACCTGTGACACCAACATAACAGTTCCACTCACCCCGCAGTGGTGGTAGCTATAACGCGTATTTTCATGCTAAAAAAAGTTGTGCATAAAGCTGGACATGACGCGCGGCACCACACCATTATCATCACCATCATGATCATCATCATCATTATCGCCATCATCAGCCCGTTGCAGTCCACTGCTGGACATAAGCCTCTCCCAAGGAACGCTAGAGAGCCCGGTCTACTGCTTTATGCATCCAGTCGCTGCTCGCCCTCTTGTGTAAGTCGTTCCGCCATCTGGCCAGAGGTCGGAACGACTTACACAAGAGAGCGTTTGCCAAGACACGGTCTCCACGCGACACCACGTTTGTTCTTAATAGGGCAGAGACGGTTGTCATTTGTATTATGGAATTAAATGTCGGGACAAGATCCCTCGCTTCATGGTAACTAAAATACCATCAACTTCTATAACACTTGCACAGCTAAGAAAGATAATGGAGTTGACTATTGGCAACATTTCTGTTCAATGCATAGAAGGCGGTAGCTTTAAAGGTGATTTATTAGGCCTTCAGTAAAGTCTTTGATAGTATGAAATGTGAAGAAACCGATATAGATGAGAAATCTTGTAAAAAAATCAATGGAATGTAAACTCTTTCAACTCAAATTAAATCTGCGTGGTGGACTAAGGTCTTAACGCTCTTACTATAGCAATGGAACAGCACACACACCTAATATATGGAGCACATATTTTGGGTAGGTTATTGTGTGAACGTAGCTTATAACTGTACAACAGATTTTGATTAAAGTCAGTCACGCTGCAATTTTCGGGTAACGAACTGTCCGTGTCTAGACGTGTAGAAGACAAAAGATAAATAATTTATAGCCACATATATAATTGACGCTCGCTATAAAAATACAGAATTACAGAAGTAGTAAAAGAATATAATAATAATAATAATATCAGCCCTGTATTATATACTTGCCCACTGCTGAGCACGGGCCTCCTCTACTACTGAGAGAGATTAGGCCATAGTCCACCACGCTGGCCTAGTGCGGATTGGTAGACTTCACACACCTACGAAATTCCTATAGAGAATTTCTCAGATGTGCAGGTTTTCCTCGCGATGTTTTCCTTCGCCGTTGAAGCGAACGATAAATTCACAAAGAATACACACATGATTTTAGTCAGAGGTGTGTGCCCTTGGGATTTGAACCTGCGAACATCTGTCTTGGCAGTCCGTTCCACACCCAACTAGGCTATCGCCGCTTTAAAAGAATATAACATAGACTTTAATTAAAATAAAGTTTTACACACACTCACGCACGCTTTTTTTTTTCAAAGGAGTATGCAAACGTTTCGAGTAGGCATCAAGTGTACCCACCTTCGCCATTTGTATTCCGTCGAATGATGGGATGGGAGCGAGCCTATCTCCATATTTGATGCATTTTATCTGATGTGCATAATCCAGACTTATATTGACTATAAAACCTAGTTTGCATAATGATTTCTTATGTTTATGTAACTTTGACTTTGCGGATGAACAACACCTCAGTCCCCCCCGAGACCATGAAGGCTGCAAAGTATTCAAAATGTCGGGAGAATACTGAAATATAAAAAACCGCGATAGAATCCGAAAAGTAGTTTAAATTTAATATAAAACCTAGTGTTAATTTGTACGACCCAGGATTCGTAATCGCAGTAGTGGTAGCAGTCATGAATAAATACTATTGGAATTCTCCAAATTTCTCAGACACAGTAAAATGAAGTTATAGCTCCCAAGCATATCTCTTGTAAGTCACCCTAACATTTGTCTGTCTGATTTTAAACAAATATTTCTATATTGTCCATAAATAACATCGTTGTTTTAAACGTTAACTTACTTTCCTTATGATTTATTCACTAAAGCGATATTATTCCTAACAAATCCAATATAGCCTCTCTGCCTTGACAACGATATCCAAGTACCATCCAGCAAACCAACATCAGTACATGGAATCTGGCCACCCTCGCTCACGCGACGGTAATGGTGCGGAAACACACGCACTTTACAACCCGCTTTGAATTATGAACACAAATCATACGTCATTACCGAATGGCGAATATTTCTATAGCGACATGTTTCAAATCATACGTATTGGTAGAGTTAGTGTATGTAGACTACCGATTTTTATCGATGACGATATATCGGTAAGGTCAGAGGGCACTAATCCGTCTTCAGGGGCATATCTGTCTTTTTGCAATTACGGGAGTTCTAATCGTATGACAGTTTTGATGGCCATATAGGTAAATAGAGGATTTTTGACTCTCTTACTTATACGGGCATCGAAGCGGTCCTTCGAATAGAATGCCCGTAGTTCGAAAAACGGATTCGCCCCTATAGGCTAAATAGGAACCCCTGATCTTACTTATTTGGCTGAACACATTTGAATAATTATTTTAACCCTTATGGGAAAATACATAAGTTATGTGCCAAATAAAACTAAATATATAATATGGACCAATGAAGTGTAGGGCCCTTCTAATAATAATATACTTGCTGATCCGTTTAGTGGTGGATATAATAATTACAATACAAAAGATGTAAAACCTGTAAATTTGCGTGTCACAAGTATTAATAATGAAAAAACAAGATTGCTACCTGTAAATTCGCATGTTACAAATATGTTAATTAAGAAAAGGAATAAGGATCAAGAATGGATAGAGGATGTTGAAATCTGCGAAAATCTTTCTCGTCATACGAAAACAAACATCAAACTATCACTATAGATGAATTTTCCATAATATTTAGTCGTGTGCTCTTTGATTCTTTCATTGCAAGTAATTTACATTTTATCATCAAAAATTATTTTCAAATGTAGACAAGCAAGAAAAATCTCTATGAATAACATTAAAACTGCAAATTTATGTTATTTATCAATAGAGAGTTTATTTTATAAATACTTGCCCTAATTCCCAGTGGAAAGAAGTTGTTAACCTCGGTCACTATCCAGTGCAAACGGATTAAAATACTAATATGGCCGGTTGTAAAACGCAACTGGACCAAGGCCGCTCAGCATAATATAGTAGCAAAGGGACTGCTATGAATGTACATATTTTTTATGGCAATGTGCCGGATATAAGTGTACAATACCTTAGTGGGGAATGGAATAGTCTGCCGAAACGAATGTCTGCAGATTCAAAACTGTTGGCACACAACCCTGCCTTTAAAAAGTTACTTTTATATTGATTATCAATCATTTTTTTTATGTTTAGCACGCTTCAGGATGTACCCAATCTTGTCGCTAACCCCTTTACCATATGGTAATACAACCGGAACACGTTCAACTGTGGCTGGTTTCACTCGGTTTCTGTGACGGCGGCGTGGAATTTGGAGCTTGTTGTCTCGCAGTACTTGCTTGACACGATGCAGCTCCACAAAATATTTTTTCAAATTATTTTTATGGATGTTATTCCTTATCTATATAATTAGTCTCTCATGCTATTTATATCTATATTATTATTTTATTACTGAGGGTCGGACTAGGTGACGCGTACCTATACAATCGACACAACAATTAGAGCTGTAATTTGTCCAGATATACCCAAAAGAGTGCCGCTGACAATGTGTTGTCAACATCAAATACTAGTAGCCCGCATGACGTCAACATTACTTAATATTCAAGGGCGTTCGTGGCCACGCACTGTGCTAGCAAATATTAGGCACGACTCAGTCATAAAAAAATGACATTTTTGTGTGGTATTTACAGTAGTAGTTTTTGCTGGTGATAGGATATATTTTGTATTCGCTCCGATAGCGACCGCCGTACACGAGGTATTATTACCCGCCATAGTGGCTCACGTGAGTCCGTCTGGGATCAATCTGTGTATATCCGGTTTGAACAGGCCGGCATAACTGTGTCGACTGCCGAGTGGTAATCATCTCTTGTCTGTCGACATTCCAATGAACCCCACTCCACTTACCATCAGGTGCAGTGTCTGATATCGCATTTGTTAACTTGAGAAAACAAAGCAAATGTCCTTACTTCATAGACTTACTTCAGGGCCTGTAGGATATCCATGTTTCTGATAATTTGGTTGTTTATGTGCGCAGGAGGTTACTCAACATCGAATCACTCGCCTGTAACTTGTAGGTATGCCGTAAAAAAAATATAATTATGGGTTGCTAGTTAAATGTGTTACCGTTGTTAAACTTTAAAGAAGTGTCACTGAGATGTTCTAAATACAATTTTATTTCACAGTATCAGAGATTATACTTTCACAAAAATTTCTTCCGAACTGACTATGTTCCTCGACTAACGCTCGTAACATCGACTCCCCTAGTGTTGCCAGTTATATTTATGAAAAATATAATAGAGTGTCATCGGTGATACGACCACAAATAATTGTTATACAAAATTATTATTTGTAGAAATAATATCAATTATATAATTTTAAAGTAGGTATTATTTATTTATATTAGTTTATTATTATTAAATTAGTATAAATATAAATTAGGTATTTTTAACACCATAATCAATAATTAATGCCACAAAACAGCACCTCATCTCGCCATTCGATTTTTTGATATCATAATTAAGGAAACATGGCTATATATAAATAAACATAATAAATCAAATAAACAGTTCATCCCAGTTAAATTGCGAGGGAACGCGTAGGCGGCTACTAAAATTGAAATTAATGTTGGTACGTAATTATTCACAATTACATGAATAAAACGGGCGCTATCTATGAAAACCACACATTAGCTCCTCAGTCGTGGAGCCAAATAAACATATCTTTTAACGTTCGAGAGCATTTGTGTAAATAATAATTGTATATAATTTTGTACATAACGCTTGAATAACTTTAACATTACGGTAATTTCTCTGGCATATTCTCATTTTAAAGCTCTTATCACTGGCGAATTGCGAGCGAACACGCCGTGGGTACGCAATGTCTTCGCTTCACCCGCGTCATTTTATTCACACTCGTTCAACAATCCTTTTCATTAATAGAAATTGATTATCATAAGTGTATGTCTCTACGTCGTAGGTATGTTGTGTCAAATGTTACAATCCTGCACAATATTAAATTATTAATTTAACACATAGTAGACGCTCTCTTCCAGTCGATTCGCCAAAAATTGATTCTCTCAACTTCGTCGCTGAACCTATCGCCTTGTTTTTTTGCGAATTCGCTGCGCGTCCGCTCCGCTGTATCTCACCAGCGTGATAGGTGTCTTAGAGAGTGATTTCGCTGTAGCAACTATGAATAAGATCATTTTGAATTCCTTGTACTATTAAACAATTGGATTTTGTACTTTATTTTTATACGCACTCGTAAAGATAAGTCAGTCAATAAGAGAAGTGAATAGACTAGGAGTTATGCTCGCTATAAAATTTAGTATTCTGAAGATAAACATAAATTCCGTGAAGTATAATTAAAACTTTTAATCGACGATCTACTTCAAAAGTCACCTGTCTATCTATCTAGATAGATTTTTTGTTAATTAATTTAACTTTTAAGAAGACGCAATAAGATCTTACGGTAGATACAAATGGAAAAAATACGAGTATGAAAACCTAGATACCTAACATTAAAGACAAGTTAATTTTTTACTATAAATAAACTTAAAATGCTTCTGCAAACGGTTAATCTATTTTAATAAGAAAATAAATGTTTTGAAATAGTTTCGGCTTGATCTAAGTTGCAGATAAAATATGGCTGTTAAGGCAACATTTAAATCATGCAATAAGTTTTTTAATCAGCTATATAAAATAAGAAACAATTAAATCTCGCCTTTGATGTTTATGCTATGAATGATTTGCAGTGGTAGTACACGTTCGCTTAAAATTTTCAAGGTTATCAATCAACAACTTTAATTATGATATATGTGATATATGTGAATGAAAAATCGCAAGACAAAATAGTACCGGAGTTAACAACAAAATCCAAGCTAAATTAAAACGAAAAAACAAAAATCGTTTCCACTAAGCTATGGCTTAAAAAGTACAATATGTTTTGGCAAAATAAAAACATAAATATTACTACACCTATCCAAAATGCAATCAAATGTGACTTCGGATTTGTAAATAACACAACACAATAAATAAAAAAGCCACATGTTTATTTATTTTATTAATTTATTTATTTTAATTAGAACTCAGAAACCAATTCCACTAATTAAGTTATTAATAATTACATATAACTACAGTAAAATACGCATCAATAATATACTTAATAACAACATGAAATGTACGGTATCATGAGTTAATTTCACAATAGTGCTTACTGGATCACGTTCTTATCAGACGAAAAAACGTCAAAATGTGGTGCACTGTTAAATAGGACATTAAAAGCGTTGAGAGTTCGCGGAATCGGTCAACTACAACGTGCTGTTTATTTTGTATTTTCCGTAAAGAATAATTAATTAAAACAAATCATTTAAAGGTGCTGTACTCGTGTCACGTTCCGCAGCCATTACGGTCAAGTCAACATACTATAGAATTCCCATTTAGTATTGACTACGTGACCACTCGATTCTGCACTTTCTAGCAAAGCCCTAGTTCCTTATTTAGTTTAAACGAGGTAAGAAAGAAAAAAAAAGGTATAGTGCTCCTGGACTAAACGTTTGAAGTATCAATATTTTTTTCTTATAAATACACAGAAATATAAAATTTAATTTTCAGGCTCCCCTGTAAAGTTTGCGTTTGTTCTTTACGACATTTGAGATTTCCACCATTGATGTGTTGAAAGATCTATCGCACTATATGCCACAACATGGAACTCTATAATATTCAACTATACAGCTAATATATAATCAATAAAATATTAGCAAAAAAAATATTGTAAAAGTAAAAAGGAATTAAAATGAAAATTTCCCGTAGCGTAATTGTTCTAATTCAGTATTATAAATAAAGGGGCGCAAGACGTACTCTCTGATCACTCCAACAATTTGTGCTAATTGTTTAATTGTCTTAAATTAGAGCTCTTAGCTCCAACCCACACGTGCCAAGTAATATTTATTAAGGAACTTTTTCGCTCAGCCAAAGATGGTAATGAAAACGCGGTAAACAATTTTGTGTACTGTTATTTCTGTAGTAAAATATGGGTAAACTTTAATAGCTTTCAATTCCGACTTCCGAGTATTAAAAATTCCCATTTTAATTAATTCCAGAACATATTATACTAATCCCCGCCTACATGGAACTAAATTAGGCTTGTATAAGTCGCGGGTGAGTAGTTCCGGTGAACTATTTACTTTAGATGATCCAAATGACCTAGTACACACACCGCTGGTTCACTATTACAAGGTTCTATATTACATTTTTTGCGCAAATTGAATTAAATTTACCACATAATGCTAGGTTTTTTTTTGTATCTTTTTTTCAATAATGCTGGAAGTCAAATAAAAGGGGCTTGAATTATTTCAAATTTTTAAGGACATGAAAATTTTTAGCATATTTTTTAAGTATAAAATTAACATAAGGCATTGTATGAGAGTGAAAGTTATTTATCTAACTGAGACGGGAACATTAGGTATGACTCACGCAATAAAACTTCATTACACCACACCATTGAATATCCGTATCGTCAACTCAGCTATATTGTATCTAAAACTAGCTATTTTTCGACATCAATAAGATTTTTTTAAACTTAACTAATGTTTTCAGCTACATCTTCCATTCATCCATTGCACCGTAAAACAAATACAAAAAAAAAAACATATTCGTCTTCGTTCAATATTTAATAAGATCTTTAACACAGACGAGAGCATTAGTTAGAATATAGCAAAGCAACTCCATGTAATTTTATTGGGTTTGACAAGAGATTAACACGTGAATGACGCATTGCTAATCAATCACAAACATAAAATTAAACGACGTCGACTTACGAGTCGCGTTTTCTGCGATATACTAAGGGCGCTGATCTATTTAGAGGAACTAGTTCATTACAGAACATGATTCAGTGAACTAGTACGCTTCGTCCAAGCCTTGTAAATGGTAGCATACTCTCCTGGGAGTGCAACACTCCGCTACGCGTTGGTTTCATGTTCTACATAGGTTTCCATTCATTGTAAGCGATTTCCTTGTACAAATTAATTATTTGTAATGATAGTATAGGACAAAGAATGAATTGGGATATATAGGGACAACCAATTTAAAATGTTTGCAGTTTGTGAGTTTGTAACTTTGTAGAAACTAATCTCTGGAAGTACTGAACTGATTTTGAAATCTCTGCCACTTATTGGAATCTACATTACTCTTGAGTGCTATAGATTGTATATCTCGGAAAAATAATTATCCCGAAAACTTTCCCACGCGGGCGGTACCGCAGGTAAAGGCTGTTATAATATAAATTGACTATTAACTATTTTTCATTTGTTTGTTCAAAATTACAATATTGTTTATATATTAATATTCCCAGTGTTTTGTCTCCGAACACTCTTGATCATACTCACCCGTACTATTATTAAATCGTAACACCCAAAACCCCGCGGTGTTCCAATCTTTGTAGTCATGTGGCGTTGGGTGCGTGTTTGCCCTAATTATATTCTGATAGATCACGTAACGTTGCTACAAAGGCTCAACCACGAAGCAGCACAGCTTGGAGTTGCATTATTCAAGAATCTTTTCTGTCTATACATCACCGTTAAGTCTAGATCCAGCATTAGAAACTCCTGTGCTCCAACTTCAAAGACCGTGAAACTGTAATTAAAGAGCAAATAAAACAAACATATATCACGCCTTTATCACTGAAGGTTTAGACAGAGGTGCAGGGCTCTTATTCTGTATTATAGTGTAAACGCGTAACGAGGCCGTGTCATGTTATCTTCGAGAAATGTGTGTGGAATGGTATTCTGTAAGCCAAATTTCTATAGTCCTAATCATGATGCGTTGTGTTACGTGCTTGTTACACACTGTCAAAATAACGTGCGGGATAGAGAATAAGGCCCCAGTCGTGGCACCTAGTTTTTCCCTTGTGTCTTTTATGCCATGATGATAGGGACCAAATCGCCATGTGTCTTCCGTCTCATGATATGGCCCAAATTCCAGACGCTGGGTTGATATTAAGCTGAAAACCTAATATCACTGCCCCATCCCGGAATTCGAATTAGGGAACTCAAACCGGTATTGTATCGGGTACGCAATGCACATACATTACTGAGGTAGTCTGCGATAATGTTATTCATTATAGACGATTATTGGTCTAACACTATAATGTCTAGGAATGCCAAGCCCAGCGCGGGCCTAGTAAATTTTGTGGTAAATATGCAACTTTTACACTGCACCTGAGACTAAATTGTATGCTTATGATGAATAATGTATTTCTTTATGCTTTTTTAATCCATATTTTTTTGTTTCTGACAGTGTACGGGGGTGGTGAAAACATTGGAAATGATTACAACACGGTTGTGTGGGACCTTTGTAAAACAACCTTCCGACATATTTTTTGTCAAAGTACAAAGGATTTGTTTCATTTATGTCGAAATTCCAAATGCCATGCTACATCAGATTGTGTCAGCCCCATTTCCTCATACGAAAAAGTAGACGTTGCTACATCACCATGGAATTAGGTAAATTATATAAATCTTTGCTCGTGACTCCTCGCGTAAAAGTCCTGGGAATTGGTAGATAATAAAATTTCACTTACGTATTCTTAATCGGAATCGTCGGCCAATTTCAACCTATTAAGTAGGTAATCTTCATGGGCAAGTGCTGGAGGACGTCGCGTCACAGAAGCCTCTCGATCACTGATCTGATCTGAAACCGTTTTGTTATCTGGTAAAGTCTCTGTAAAAGGTCTCAAGAAAGTTTGAATAGTATTTATTATGGGAATAAATAAAATTAAATAAAATGCTTTGTTCATCATGTAGGCGAACATAGTTACACTTATGATAAGTCAAGGTACATTGAATATTTAATTGTTGCTTAAATAAAACTTATATAACTAAAGACATTTATTAGACATAAAATAAATGAAAGACTATAAAATAAACAAAGAAGCCAGCTTGGGCTTGAAAGAAGAAATAAAGATACATATATAATCTTAATAAGGATAAAGGGAGGAAAGCGTTGCAATTATCACCGGTGAGGACGATAAAAGCCCTAACCTAGCTAACCTAGGCCACAAAAGTCCAAGTCCCCAAATAATGATGGTACATAAAACTACAAGACTCAAAGCTGGTTTTTACCCAAACCCCTTAATTAACAACGCAAAACTACCATGATAATGCAAATTACTACCGCAGTGGTAATTTACCAAGTCAGGGACCTTATTCTCTATGCCACACGTTATTTATACCGTGCGTAACAAGCTCTTAACTCATCGCGTCACGTTCAATACAATAGAAATTGGCATACAGAATACCATTCCACACAAATTTCACGAAGATAACATGACAGCCGCGTTACGCGTTTGCACTGTCATAGAGAATAAGGCCGCAGGTGACCTACCTCAAAACATCTTCCATATTCCACTTCAGTGTTTCTGAAAACTAATACGGTAACTTCATTTCGTAGTTATACTTGCAAATAGGTATATTTTTCGTCCAATTACGCTCGCAAAGTGTTGGCTCCAGGCCAGTTGTGGTAAACCTCGCGTTTCCTAATGCATATCCGACATGGCACAAGTTTAAAGAAATGGAATCTGTTGGATTATGGACTTGTAGAAGTTTTAATGGAGTATAAACTATTTTTATAGAATAAGTTAAACGGCTCACGCGCTTAGAAATGATTATAGATCGTACGTATTATAACAAAGTAATACGCGGTTCAGTGCCTTTTTCAACCAGTGTATTCACACACTCACGTCTATTTTTTTATCCTAAAAGAGGTAGGCAGTTATATACCCACTTTCTGCCATCTGTATTCCGTTCCATGATGTGATAAGGAATGAGCCTATCGCCATATCGGGTTCGTCTAGTTTCAGACTAACATTCCGCAGAAAATGCCAATAATAATTCTCTGACCCGGGATCGAACGCAAGACCTTAGCACGGCTGTAATACCACAATAAAACTAAACAGAAAAAGTTTGGGACAAACAATTCCAAGTAAAAAAAGACAAATAAATAAAGCTTAAACAAAAAAAGTTACATAAATATAAAATAGTCAACAATAATCATATACATTGAACTCCTTACTGCAAAGAAACTAACCAATATAACAGCATTGATTATATAACTACGCTACTATCAATAAAACAAAAATCAACCAACTTTCCTTCATACAATTTGCATAGATTTAAATGTTACATGCCAGGACCCTGTTGCCATACATTATTTTTATAATTCACTACCTTTTGCTCGCGGCATCGCCCACTTGAAGGAGTTTTCCGGGATAAAAATCCCGCTATATATTTTCCCGGGTAGAAAGTATCTTTCTAAGATCTTTAACTACCTCCATACCAAATTTTATAAAAATCCGTTCAATAGATTTTAACAAAATCAATAACATACAGATAGACAGAAAGGGTACTTCGTTTTATAAAATGTATAGATAACAAGCATGTAACGCAACTCATCGCGTTTACGACAATTATAATTGACATACAGAGTAACATTTTACGTTTATTTCAAGAAGAAAACGTCACCCAGCCGTGTTACGAGTTTACACTGTCATATAGAATCATACCTGATCACTTAATTCATGTCCCGACGGCCGTGTGGGAATGAATAATCGGATTCGCCAGGGCACGTCTCCATGCTCTTTTTGTGGCCATCAGCGCTTCAAAGGCGATAGATACCACTCTCAATCACACGCCGTCTTTTTATTTTACGTGGCCGAGTTTAAACTGGGAAAAGAAATCGTATGCGCCCTTTGATGTTGATTATCGTCGTTTTTGCTGTCAGTTTTTATACTTATTTATAAACTCTACTAGATTTATGGTAAAACCTTGTTTTTATTTTCAAAGTGCCATATTTCGTTTACATACTACCTGAGAAAACAGTCTATTTAATGAAAACATTATGTCAACGTCCGTGTGCATTTAGTTTCCTTTGCCTAAAATTCCTTTGCCTTTTTTTGGTGAATCGTTACGAAGGGACACTGCTATTTTAATCCTATAAAAAGGATCTTGACTGCCCACATGATGGCAATTCTACCTATATACATAATTGTGTATATAATTTTAAATAAATAATTTAGTAGTCACCTTTTGGATCTTGGCATAGCAGCACTGCTGCTTCCCACTAGAAGTAAATAAGAAACGACAACCGAAAACATCTCATGATATTATTCCCATCCCAGCCCCGGAGGAGTCGACGCCGTTAATTAATCCCATTTCGGCTGAACAATGTTTCATATCACTGGCTGAAACCTCTTGACACGTTCACACGGCTTTATGTCCAAGCAATGCACTCGCAGTAGAGTGATTTTGGAAGCTTATAGTGTACATAGACTTATAACCAATGGTTCACATGTGATCCTATCGTACTAAGTTTGTACTGTAGCCAACTGAATGAGACCTCTAATTCAGGTAGGTAAGGTACCTTTTGCTGGACTTTATGTATTTTTTTTTATTAATTTATAAATAATGTTGCCATTTTCTTTGTTTAATTTTGTTTGTTAAATGTCATCATCAGCCCTGTATTATACACTGTCCCACTGTTGGGCACGGTCCTCCTCTACTACTGAGAGAGATTAGGCCTTCGTCCACCACGCTGACCTAGTGCGGATTGGTAGAATTCACACACCCTCGAAATTCCTATAGAGAATATCTCAGGTATGCAGGTTTCCTCATGATGTTTTCCTTCACCGTTAAAGCGAACGATAATTCACAAAGAATACACACATATTTTTTTAGAAAAGTCAGAGGTGTGTGCCCTTGGGATTTGAACCTACGGACATTCGTCTCGGCCGTCCGTTCCACAACCAACTAGGTTATTGCCGCTTATAAAGTAATGCTTGTTAAGCTTATTAAATGTAGTAATGTCTATTTAAAATTATGCCAGCAATAAATCTTTCTTTCCTTACTTTTGCAAATGTGTGAATTTGTACTATGGCTACCCCCCTATCACATCATGGAATGCAATAGACGTAGTTAAAATTAGGTACACCGGTTGGACCTTAGCCTGCCTCTGCCAAGATAAAGGTATGTACCTCATTGACTTCATAGGTTCTCTTATTGGTGTTTGTGGAAATAGCTTATAATTTATTAATTTTTTATTTTATTTTATTGTACTTCATACAAAACATGTAAGATGGACTTATTGCCAGAGGCATTCACTGCCAGTCAACTTGACGTGATGCACAGATATAAACTTAATTTACTAAATACTTAAAACTAATTCTATCATTCATATAGCGCATGCATGCACACATTACTATACAATAAATCATTATAACATTTTTACCTGATCAGTCGCTCGAATTAAAAGTATTTTTTTTCCTGGATAACTAGTCTTATAACTAATTATCTTGAAACAGAATCTTTACTAAAATTTCTTATTTTATAAGTTAGTAATTACAATTGTAAATGAGTAGTTCTTTGACCCTTAGCTATATTCCTTAACCGTGAATATACTATACCAACAGATAAGACTACAAGATCCTCTAAAGCCCTTAAAACCCACGTGGCATGCATTTCTCAACCCGCCTTTACACACGACCAAATTGAAATATAATATGCGAACGTGACCGCAGTAAAGACGAAATATCTCGTTCGCGTCACGGAGCCTGGGGATGTTTGGTATGCAGTGTTGTGCAGCCACATGTGTGCAGTGTTGTCTCCAATACATTTTAGTTGCATTAAAACTACAGCTTCACATGAGATTTGTAAAGGCGGTTAAGGATTTCATACAAATATGCTTCATTGTTCGAAACCATTGTAGTGTCTTTTTGTACACTATGTTATTTATTGTCTCGGTGGCGTTTATTTGCGGTACATCTACCGCTCTGAGATCGGTTCGAATTCCAAGAAAATATTTTTTTCTTCTACTCAATATCAGCTTAGAGTTTCGAATTTATATGACGACAGAGTCGCCCCTATCACATCATGGTATGGAAAATACATTTTATTTGTTTTGTCCTGCACGCAAATTCACGTCATGGATGCCATTCTTAAGCCTGGAGAGCGAATGAATGGTTATATCGGACTCAGCGGCCTTCCGAAACAGATGTCAGCTAGATGAGCTCCGTTTCGAGTCCCTACAAAACGGAAAATAAATGACGAAAAGTAGGAGCACTAATTGCACCTCTACTTACCCTTTAAAGAATAAAAGCCGTGAGTACGTATGTATATATATTGTCAATATTAATACATTGATCATATACATGTACACCGTTGCACCTCTGCCTACCACTTCGGGGATAAAGACGTGATATATTTAATACATATTTACTAACAATAATCTTTCACCTATAATCCGCTACATAGCGAAGTCTACGCAAAAAAATACACAAATATTGCAGAACGTATTTGGTTTATTTTTACGACTGGCCGGCTGCCTGGCATTAAATCCCTCTAGGGGAAGTCCCGGGTTAAAATTGCGTGTATTTTTTACCAATATTTATAAGGATCATAAAGCCTGTTCCGAATTCAAAAGAAAAGCCGATAACTAGAATAAAATCCACCCTACCTATTTATTATGATGAAAAACGATCTCATTTTATCTTATAGTTGTATAAAAAATCCACAAAGTAAAATCATCAAAATGTAATATTTACTTTTAAGATAAAGTATAAGGAAAAGTAAGAACAAAGCCTTGATAAGCAACTTAACCGTATCAGGATGTTGCTGAAAGGCTTTGGCCGGTAGAAAAATGGAGGGTTTTCAGCACAAATTAATTTCGGGACTTAAACACGGCTTTCTTGTTAAAATTGTTCCATTCTCCCATTGTTAGGTAATGGTTTTTTTACTTAAATATTACGAGGCGTGCTAGTCACTTGCCTGGTAGGAAGTCTCGACCGCCCTTCTACAGTAAAAACATTGCCTAAAAATCACACTGCCCGTAAGCAAGCAACAGCGTTTAAAAACTTAAATGACTACATAGTACTTTAACGCACTCGTTAGAATCAACTATTATTATATGCTGTAGAATCAAGGCCTGCCTGTGAGAGGGATTCAATTCACAATACTTTGAAAATATATCTGTTACAGAAATCAATTTACGCCACTCAGCTGTCAAAAAATGATTGTATTTCCTAAAATTTCCAATTAAAAAATCATTTGTAATGGGATTGTACTTTCTTAATCGGTAAAGTTGTACGTGTTTCTAATACAGGTTTCAAGATTGATGTCACCCTGCAGCCCCGGGCTGGTGTGTGACATAAATTTAGCTAAAGATACCTCAGGGAGTCGAAAAACTCCGTCAGTTTTATAACAATTGTCGCGTAACTTGGAGCTTTAGCATTCGAAATATAAAAGATTTAACTTGTTCGTAGTTCCTTGCTCGAGTATGTGGAGAATTTTATTAGCTTTTACTTTGCTGACTTTTCTGTAAATAATAAGCAGTAATCCAAGAAAATTTTAATGTAGTCATATAATATACGTATGGCTTTTTCTACTTGTATTTTTTTCTGAAACAGTGGAATATTGGTGGAGGGTCCATATAACACATTCCTGTCGGCTTCACTGTCGTAGTTTATGTAAAATATAATTATCATTATCAGAACACATATGTTGTGTAGCGTTCCCTTACTAGTTCCGGAGAATATATCTATAAAAACTTACGAACTTACAAACTTTGATTCTTGCTATAAGTTTAATATATAACTAGTATACAAAACAAACATCATTACATTGTTTACCATAAAATTTTTCCTGTCAAACAAACAATTTTTCTTCAGCTACAGCATGTCCCAAAAATACAAAATAACTCAAACAGCGTTTCCAATTCTCACGCCATTTACAAAACGTCCCGAACTGCGTTTCAATACAATTTATCTTATCACATTTCCGAGTTTTGCGAAAATATATCGACGAGTGCGAAGAAAATGGATGTTTCTATCGTGTCCGCGACAAAAGACTTACGCAAAGCTATAATTTAAAAACTCGAAGTCGCTGCGTGGAATTATTTATGGGACACCCTGTGCATACAAAGTCGAAAATCGTATGTTATGTTTGCATTCAATCCGTTTTTATCGTTTCATTTGTATCACAAGTTGCAATTATTTTTTTCGTTTTCTATATCCTTACTCTCATGGATTTTACAGCGTTTTTATGTCACTTTGTATAGGATTGGATCTCTTAAAGTATTGACAGTAAGCATGATTCAATTAAGGTATTATTTTTTTGTAAGATGAGTAATCTTGAACATCATCTCTTTTGTACTATATCAGATAAGTATTTTAAAGTCTGAATTGCAACTCGTGATAGTTGTGAGATTTATGCCGGCCTCTTTTAGTGTAGGCCAGTTGATTGGGAAACGTGAGCCGTCGGCGAAATCCAATATGGCGGAATTTTCTTCATCTATACTTTGCTCCGTATTGAGTTCTTCACAAAAGACATCAGATATTCATTTATATCCCCACTTTCTTTGCAAGTATACAATTCACCTTTAAAGGTTTAGTACCTTAAAGATTCACACACTTAATAAGCAGATGCACTTTTTAGTAAACCATTACAGTGATAAATTTATATTTTTGGACGTCAATAATTTTATTGAAAAATGTAGTTTAAGTTTGACTAGGGATACAGTGTATCTGACAAATACTTGTAGACATTCTATAGCTACATTGTTAGCATATAATATTAAGACAGTCATAAGTACTATGACGAAGTCCTCAATTACTACATGTTTTAGTAGTACTACTAATACTATTGTAGTCAATAATTTAAACATTTAAGTATGACAACAGAGGAAGATGACTTGTTTTTAATGTTAACCCACCAAAACATAAATCGTTTCTCTGGCAAACTTTTGACATTGAGTTATTTGTGGAAAGGTATAATGTTGATATTTTATGTTTTACTGAGACATGGTTGAAACCAGATAGAATGGCGTTTAGTGTCAATGGCTACAGAGTTGCCAGCTCGTTTATTAGGATTTCAGCAGAAGGTGGAGGCACCATGATCCTCATCAAGGATGGTATCTCTTACAAGGATAGACAAGATATAACAAAACTTTCTGTTGAACGAGTGTGTGAGGTCTCATGTGCAGAGACTAGTGATTATATCATATTGTGTGTATATAGGCCTCCTTCATCCAACATATTAGCTTTTATCTCTAAAATGGAGGATATTCTAAAAAACTTAAGATGCATAGTAAGATTTTAGTCTGCGGAGACTTTAATATAGATTTACTGATAGATACAACAGACAAAAGTTTATTTTTGACTTTGCTCCAATCATTTAATTTTAACTGTCACTTTCTCGAGCCAACTAGACTAACTACAACTTCGGCCACGTGTATTGATAATGTTATCTCAAATTTTAAAATTGACTATAAAGAATTATTAACCGGTGTTCGCTCAGACCATACTTGTCAAATGGTCAAACTTAATTGTGTAAAACAAAGAAGTAAAAACATTATTAAATTTAGACCACTATCCCTACGTAATTTGCAGAAATTTAGCACAAAACTTAATTCCGTGCTGCCTATGCTGACTTGCGACTCGGACAACCCAAATAATATGTTTGAAACATTATTAAATAGTGTGACAAATGTATTCAATAAAACATGTAGTGTAAAATCAGTAACACTAAAAAAATAAAATATCTTTCAGTGCTTGGGCAACCAAAGGTATTAGGCGTAGTAGAGATGTTCTATACGAATTATATGACAGAAGGTCCTTTACACCTGATGTCAAATTTACTAATTATGTAAGAACATACTCTAAAATTTTTAAAAGTGTATGTAGGTATGCCAAAGCTGCTTATATTAGTAGAAATATAAAAAAATCGGATAATAAAATTAAAACAACTTGGAGAATAATTAATACTGAAACTGGCAAAACTAAGTGTAATGACAAGATTGTATTAAACATTAATGACGAACTAGTTTCAGACAATAATTCTGTGGCTAATTACTTCGAAAAGTTTTTCAATAACATACCATTTGAGACGACAAAATGTCTGCCATCCTCACCAGAGGCAGCTGAGTCATTCTTAAAACAATATTTAGATTTATCAATTCCAAATTTCGAATTTGAATGTGTTACTCATTATGATGTTATAAAAGTATTCAGGAGCTTAAACATGAAGAGTACTGAAGATCTTTGGGGTTTGTCTGTTAAAGCGTTGCAGTCAGTGATGGTTAGCATCGCCCCAATCCTTTCTGATATTTTTAATTGCTGCATAAGAGACGGCATATTCCCTGATCTTATGAAGATAAGTAAAGTAGTACCAATTTTTAAAACTGGTTGCTCCAACACCCCCTCCAATTATAGGCCTATTTCTATTTTACCAGCTTTAAGTAAAATATTCGAAAAGTTAATGCTTAATCAAATGCTGGTGTTCTTTAATAAAAATGAGATTCTACATGACAGGCAATTCGGTTTTACAAAGGGTAGGTCCACGCAAGATGCAGGACGTGCATTAGTTAAAGCTGTGTTGGATGCCTGGGAGGGATCGCAGGATGCTTTAGGGGTATTTTGTGATCTTTCCAAGGCGTTCGATTGCGTTGATCATGGAACCCTCATTTTAAAGCTCCACTATTACGGCATCAGGGGGAGTGGGGCTTAAACTAATATCTTCATATTTATCGGGTCGGAAACAAAAGTTTTTATCAACAACGTTTCCTCTGCAGGGTCCACAGTTGGGATTGGGGTCCCCAGGGTTCAATTTTGGGACCATTTCTGTTTTTAGTTTATATTAATGATCTACCGTACATTATTAACAAAATGGCTGAAGTTGTATTATTCGCTGACGACACTTCACTAATATTTAAACTAAATAGAAGGGAAGGAAATTTTGTAGAGCCAAATAAAGTATTTAAATTGATTTCTGACTGGTTTTCTGCCAATAATCTTCTATTAAATGCAGCAAAAACTAAATGTGTTCGATTCTCGTTACTGAACAAGATTAATGGAACTGATATTGATTTAGACGGGAATAAACTAGAATTAGTACCCTCTACAGTCTTCCTTGGGGTTTCTATCGATAGGAAATTACAATGGGGACCCCACATTCAAAGAATTTCGAGTAAATTGAGTTCTGCAGTCTTTGCTATTAGGAAGATCAGATATTTAACTGATGTGGCTACGGCAAGGTTAGTATATTTCGCTTACTTCCACAGCATTATGTCTTATTGCATTCTTCTGTGGGGTACTGCAGTAGATCTGCAGACCATTTTTATTTTACAGAAAAGAGCGATTCGTGCAATTTATAACCTTCGGTCTCGCGATTCCCTTAGAGAACTGTTTAAGGAGGTGAATATACTGACTTTGCCAGCTGAATACATTTTTCAAAATATTATGTATGTCCGTAAGAACCTAGGTACTTTTATGAAAAACAGTGACTTGCACTGTTTGAACACTAGAAATAAGAATAAACTAGTTGTTCCAAATTTCCGGCTCTGTAAAACAAATAAATCTTATCTAGCGAATTGTATCAAATTCTATAATAAAATCCCTCTTGAAATAACCAATCTGCCCGGCTACAAATTTAAGTGTCATGTTAAGCGCGAATTAATGTCAAAGGGGTATTATAATGTAAAGGATTACCTCGATGATCAGACGGTTTGGAAAAACAGTCCTGCACACCCTGTCCAACCCTATGTTAACGCCAATATTATAAATTAACTACATAAACGTCTCATGTGTACCTTTCTACAATTTTGACATTATACTGGGTAACAGTTTTAAATTTATGTGACATATTTTATTTTATATTGACTCATTGAATTATCAATGTATAATAGACGACCGACCGATCATTTTGTTGCACCAGCCTTAAAATTTATAATCTTAATTATATTGACCAAGATCTGCGACAAAATATGAAATGAAAATATTATGTTTGTAAATGTAGGCGTATGCACGCTGTACACTGACTGTTTCATAGTTTTTATAATTTTTTAGTATTATTGTTTTTTCGTTAGTTTTTAGTTATTGCTAAATACTTTTATGTGGATTTTCTCCGCAATTTTACGGTGATGTGCGTGTATTAGCTTATATAATTAATCAGACTTTGTATAGAAAAGACTTATTAAAAAAAAATATATATATTTAATAACAATATTATAAATGAATAGACAATTGATGACAAAAATAAAGCCCGGAGTTTCTTTCTGCCTTTCTTCTTCGGGTAGTCATCGCTTAGGTAGTTAGTGAAAGGCTGGTAGGTTAGCTAGGTTAGGGCTTTTATTGTCCTCACCGGTGAGGATCGCGACGCGTTTCTCCCTTATTGCTTATTTAAAAATACATACATACATAATTTTATTTCTTCTTCCCTGCCAGCCCGAGCTGGCTTCTTTGTTTACTAAGTATATTTTTCATTTATTTTATTGTCTTTGTTTATATAAGCTAATCTAATTAAGTAATAATTGAATATTCTCATGTACCTTGACTTATCATAAGTGCAACTATGTTCGCCTACGTGATGAATAAAGCATTTTTATTTTATTTTATTTTATTTTATTTCGGAACCTTTAAAGGATTTTCTTGTTCGTCTGAAAACCTCCTCGGTGCTTAATTCCGACTCAAAACTTACAATTCGTCAATAAACGAAAAAAATCTTCATTAAATATCTTCATTTACTAACTTTTTTAATAGGTTTTATAGTAAACAGTATCTAAACAACGAAACTCTAAAATAGTGAATTTCACATTTACTAAGGAGCCATCGCAACCTGAACACAACTTAACTAATCAATGTTTAATATAACCACAACGATAAACATAAATATTTAAATTCCTCAAGTACATGAAACAAAACAGACGTTAAACGTCTGAAAATTGCAAAAGTTAGAACAAACTGCACGTTTTGCGCGACAAGACCGACTGGCTTTAGTTTAGAATTGCGTCAAAATAAAAGATATTGCGGTATCCAGCTTTTGGACCGGCTTTGGCTGCTGTCGATATTTCCGCCGGGAAACTAACCCGACTTGCAAAATCTTTCACTGGATTTTCAAATTTCGAACATAACTGTTATTTCTCTAGTTTAGAAATTCAATTGTTGATAAAGGCTTCTCAGGGGCCTTATTCTCTATCCCGCACGTTATTTTAACAGTGCGTAACAAGCACGTAACACAACGCATCATGTTTAGGACTATAGAAATTTGGCTTACAGAATACCATTCCACGCACATTTCTCGAAGATAACATGACACGGCCGCGTTACGCGTTTACACTATCATACAGAATAAGGGCCCAGATCTAGTTATTTCAGAAATGTGGTTATGTCACTACACGAAATGAATAACTTTTTCTTCTTTAAAGTTTAATAATGGTAAGAGAATAATGATGAAAGCGGCGATAGCGTAGCTGGTTGTGGAACGGAGTGTCGAGACGAATCCGAAGGTTTGAATCGAAAGGGCACACACCTCTGATTTTCTAAAATTATGTGTGTATTCTCTCTAAATTAACGCTTGCTTTAACGGTGAAGGGCAACGTCGTGAGGAAACCTGCATACCTTAGAGGTACTCTCTAAGAATTTAGAGGGTGTGTGAAGTCTACCAATCAACACTAGGCCAGCGGTCGACTAAGACCTAATCCCTCTCAGAAGTAGAGAAGGCCCGTGCCCAGCAGTGGGACAATGTATAATACAGGGCTGATAAGAAAATGATGTAATGAATTTGCTAATCCTAAAGCCACCGTAAATATTGGCTTTATCTTTAGGTAGGCCCGTATATTTGGTTTCAAACGTACTAGTAAGATAAATTCATTAATAAGACATTATGCATAAATCATAAACATTTTAAAACTAATCAGACCGTAATAGCCCTTATAAATATGTACATAACGTCATCTAAAATCTATTACGCCTTAATACAGATTACAAATATGTAACAAAAATATTATTTATCTTACAATCACAGGCAAATATTAAATTCGTTCCATTCAAACAATTATCAACCATAACAAACAGACATAAAGATAAGTCTACATTAAACTCCATTGTTGTCATTGTTTACGATTTATATAATACGAAAAGGGAAGTTTGAAAGACATTTAAATGTTTCAATATTCTGTTTGTTCGCAATAATGGATTTATCGTCAATGGAGATTGAGTTATTCGGACGGATTGTTTGATGGGACCGTAACTGGCTGGTTTACGTATAATTTAATTACAAAAGTTTTAATAGGAAAATACACCTGTATTGTGGAAAAGATGAATACAATGCAGTTTCTTATAAATAAATAAAAATCTGTTTATTGCCTTATTATACAGGATCATTTTGACGTTGTGTTACTAAATGAAACCACCCACTTATCAATTTGGAAATAACACTTTAGAATAAGTTACTTGAGCCGTAGATGTTAAATGTAAGTAGGAAGTGTAAGTTTCGAACAAAATAAATATTAATACAAAGTAATTTTAATTTTATGCCTACCAAGCGACAAGTAAGTTTTTATTAAGACATGGCAAAATAAAATTAAAAATATATATTTGGAATATATTAAAAACTTTATTATTCACTTATGTCCACGGAGAGAATTACTGTGCGCTATGGGTTTACTGGTGGTGGGATATATTTCATATCTGCCCGGATAGCGACAGCCATAAACAAGGTGTTAAAACCCGCCATAGTGGCCCACGTAAGTGTGTCGCGTTCCGGAATCAGCCTGTGTGTATCCGGTGCTTTTTTAGTATCCGCCCGGATAGCGACCACCGTACACAAGGTGTTAAAACCCGCTATAGTGGCCCACGTAAGTGTATCGCGTTCCGGAATCAGCCTGTGTGTATCCGGTGCTTTTTTAGTATCCGCCCGGATAGCGACCACCGTACACAAGGTGTTAAAACCCGCTATAGTGGCCCACGTAAGTGTGTCGCGTTCCGGAATCAGCCTGTGTGTATCCGGTGCTTTTTTAGTATCCGCCCGGATAGCGACCACCGTACACAAGGTGTTAAAACCCGCTATAGTGGCCCACGTAAGTGTATCGCGTTCCGGAATCAGCCTGTGTGTATCCGGTGCTTTTTTAGTATCCGCCCGGATAGCGACCACCGTACACAAGGTGTTAAAACCCGCTATAGTGGCCCACGTAAGTGTATCGCGTTCCGGAATCAGCCTGTGTGTATCCGGTGCTTTTTTAGTATCCGCCCGGATAGCGACCACCGTACACAAGGTGTTAAAACCCGCTATAGTGGCCCACGTAAGTGTATCGCGTTCCGGAATCAGCCTGTGTGTATCCGGTGCTTTTTTAGTATCCGCCCGGATAGCGACCACCGTACACAAGGTGTTAAAACCCGCTATAGTGGCCCACGTAAGTGTATCGCGTTCCGGAATCAGCCTGTGTGTATCCGGTGCTTTTTTAGTATCCGCCCGGATAGCGACCACCGTACACAAGGTGTTAAAACCCGTTATAGTGGCCCACGTAAGTTTATCGCGTTCCGGAATCAGCCTGTGTGTATCCAGTGCTTTTTTATATCCGCCCGGATAGCGACCACCGTACACAAGGTGTTAAACTCGCCATAGTGGCTCACGTGTGTCGCGTTCCGGGATCAGCCTGTGTATATCCGGTGCAAACAGGCCGGCATAACTGTGTCTGCTGAGGGGTAATCATCTCTCATCAGTGGACATTCTCTTGGACCTCACTTCGTTTACCATCAAGTGCTGTGGAGTTTCCATGCCTGTATATAAAAAAAAAATCTATTTCTTTATTTTATTCGATGAACTTTCAGTACATGAGATTAATTTTAAAAATATTAGCCCCACAAATCTAATAATACTGGCTATTATTTTCACCGTCTCAACACTTTTTCTTACTTAGTATACTTAGATAAACCGAGGATTTATGCTAGATTGAGATTTACTTCAGTGTGGCGTGCGCTAACACCTAGGTTCAACTTCTTTGGAGAGGATTTTGAAGGCTCTTATTTTAAGTTCGTGTATAAAAAGTCATCAAGACAAAATGCCACCGTGCGTTAAGTCAGGCACCTTACAATATGTAAAAAATTTGTTACAGAAGGCTCACTACAAATCAATTACTAAAAAATGATCTTTTAGAGGAGAATTAGGTTTTTGGAGACGGTAGATGCTAGATCATAATAAATTTAATAAAATTAAAATAAATTTATGGTGGTTAACTATAAACGCCGTTATTTATTATTTTTAAACTACATCTTGTGGGAATTTAGATTGTTTATTATAATCCGGAGTAATTTAATATCGGTGCTATATACCAAGAGGTAGTGAAGTACAATAAAACTCTTCTTGAATGAGAGCAGAACCGTGGGCTTTAGCAATGCTCATCATATTATAATACAATAAACAGCTGTTTGGCGATAGAAGATATATTGCTGTGATATCTAAACAGTTGCACTCGGACATATGAGAAATGAGAATGCTTGTCTAGTTGTAATTCTTAAATATATTTAAATTATACTTTAAACGCCTTCTTAAGTTTGAAATAAAACTATTATAATTTTTTCCCGTTTCATATACTTTGCAACCTTCATAGAGTACGTGGGGGACTCACGATATCTTCGAAACGTCGAGAAATATTATAATATAAAAACTGCAATAAATTCCTAAAAATAGTTCAATTTCAATTCTATTATTCTAATATTCGCGTAAACATAACAATTTACATATTATTTTTAAGGTTTCTTAACAATTTTTATTATGGCACTTTCATTGAAAACTGCACCTACAGTGAAGAGCACTTTGGCGCAATAATTTTAAAATTTAATCTTTGCACCCGACAGCGACTTGCTCCGAAGTTAAATAGTCTTTATTATGATTTATTACTATACAATTACAGTACGATTAAATTCATTTAATCATAGCCTTGTTTTAGATTTCTTAAAATAAATGCTTTTAATTTTATAAAATACTAATCTAATATTTAATTTTAATTTATTTTTGTTATTATGACAATTGTCTTTATTAATACCGCTACAATTAGACTAAAATAGAATATGTAATTTTAATTCATTTTCGTTAATATGACAATAGTCTTGATTAATTACAATTAGACTAAAATATATCTAATAAAATTAAACCTTATTTTTTATTGAAAATAAAAAACAAACTTCAAGATCATTCAATTCGATGACATTGGCCAAATTCGTATGGATATGAAAAATATATTCCTACATTAATAGAAAAATTTTGAAAAAGGAATAGTGACGTGTGACATGGGTACATTGGGCATTAGGGTACGTTTACACCATCCAAATAATATGTAGAGTGAGGAATCAACATCGGACACGAAGAGGCGAACATTTTGAGTGGTTTATGGTAAATGGGAAATGCGTTTAGCCCTTACCATGTGTAAACGGAATACAATGAAACGTTTAATATCATTATATTTAAAAAATAATGTTATGTATTTATTTTTAAATTGAAGAGTTAAATAAATATAAACGAGATAGCAAATAAATGTGCTTAAATTAAAAGAAATATGCAAAAAAATATTTATCAAAAAATCGAACGCCGGCCAGAAAATTGATTTAAAACAAATATATTTATTTTATTAAAATGAATTTTTTACCGCGTAATTTAATAAACAAAAAAACCTTGAGTAAAATGGCAGTCAACAATACGTGTTTTATAAAAAGATCCAAACACGTTTATATAATACTTTTACTTCAATTTATAGGTTATAATAATGCTAAAATTGGAAAGCGTAATAGCAGTGATATTTTTTCTTTAATAATTATTAGCACTAATCAATAAAAACAAATATATTATTCTATTATTTTTATTTATTTATTTATTGGATAAGGATTGCTAACGGAGTTTACAATAATTCTTATAATAACTATTTATAGCTATAATAGCTTACGTAATTGTAACTCTGGTTATAAGCAATCACAGCATGAGCCACAATCTTTAAGACAATAGAAAATGCTCAAGTACTTAGTTTATCAATTGTACAGATAACACTATTACAATACTTAAAAAAGAAATAAAAAACTATTTAAATGTAACAATTTGCGATAGAGATCTATAACAAATATTTACATAATATTGATATAATATTTCAAATACAAAACAACCAAATAAATGTGTATTATGTAAATATATATAAGTAACAGAAACAAAATTAAATCAAACCTAATACTACAAATTTTAATAACAAAATTAAAAAAAGGAGAAAATACAAACTTAAGATTCAGCAATGGCTAATATTTTCTGTTTAAATTGTGATAATTTATCACCGAATATGTCAAATATTGTTTTAAATTTATAACGAGTATAAATTTAAAACAATGGTAACAACCATTTTTACATTCCTGAATACAGTGGTTAATTTAATTTGATAAATATTCGGGTCGCATTCGCTACCGACACGCATGGTGCACAAGGGCTTCATTTTTTTCGCCATAAACTGACGATTGAGTTAATATGTTACATGGTGAAGTTGACGCGGTTGTGGACTTAAAATAAAAGAGATAAAAGAAGTAAAACATTTCTACTTCATAACTACTGTCTAATGATATTACATGAGCGAATTTTGCTAAAAACGATTTTTTGCACGTGGTAAGATATATTTTATATCCACCCGAATAGCAAAGTTGTTTAAACCCGCTATAGTGGCCCAGGTACATAAGTGTGTCGCGTTTCGGGATCACCCTGTGTATATCCAGTTTAACAGGCCGGCATAACTGTGTCGACTGCCGAGGGGTAATCATCTCCCGTCAGTCGACATTCTATTGGATCCCACTCCACTTACCATCAGGTTCAGTGAGGTCACTTTGCCGTGGCTGAAGATAAAAAACAGTCAAATATCTTCTAAACATTGATGCTGGATATATACTTGATAGTAATATTCTCAATATATTTGTATTATGAATTCGCACCATTGCCAACAGAAACAAATCCAACAAATTTAGTAAAATGGTTTAACGATTTTGTCCGTGATAATAAACATTTCTTAATAAAACACTTCTTATCTTGTAAACGATTGTAAATGGTTTTATCTTGCATAAATTGTTATACAACACAATAACTTTAACCAAGGTATTATATTTTGGAATGTAATTTGAAGTCCCTTCGGTTCCTATAACTTGAAAACCCTCTCGGGTGGATACGTTTCTGGCAATACAATGCGTGGCAACAAATACACACACATTTATCCCCGAAGGGGCATGCAGAGGCGCAACCAGGACCCTCACTTTTCGCCAAGTGCCGTCTCATGGTGTGACAGGGGGCGAGCCTCCTCCAAAATTTAATGATACTAAAATCTTTCCAACGCTTACCTTTGAATTACAATTTTGATATTCATTACTTGATATTAATTATTTTAACAACACCTTCAACAGTTTCAGACGTCTTGGCAGATAGACAGACAGACAGCGAAGTATTTAATATGGGTATCTTTAGTCTAGGCCCTTTAGAAATATATTAAATGTAAAGTTTAAAATTATTCAGTTAATAGGAATATACATTTCTCATTATATAAATATCTTCTATACTCATAAACAATACCATCATGACGAAGTTTTAACGATAAAGCAGTGGTTGCAAATACCTTCATCATTCGAGATTAGATCTCACATAATCTCCAGGAATTACAACTCCTGGGACGAATTATTTTACAAGGGTACATAATTGGCCACCCATCCTTTATGGGCACTGTGATATGACTCAATTGCATCTAACGATGAGTGGAGTGCAGATAGTGTCGTCGAGAAACGATTATCCTTTCTCAGTCAACACAATTACGCCGTCCTATTTGAAACTGGACATAGACAGACTGATCCCAGAACTAGCGTTCACTTAAGACCTGCCAGACTGCAAGACACTGTGAGCTCATTACGTAGATCGGACCACCAACAGTTCAAATTTAAAATGTTTTATAATTTTAAAATGTAGGTAGATATTGTAACTTTGACTGTGCAGATGACCAACACAGTCCCCCGTGACCACGAAGGCTGCAGTCTTCGAAACGTCGGGAGACAATTAAAATATTAAAACCACACCGAAAATAGTTTGATTTTAATAACGTTCAGTTGTTAGCTAATGAAACACATGGTAGCGGTGGTCTGGGGAGCGCTGCGGGTATAAAAGTCGGTTTTGCCTGAAATGTGAGCAAAAGAACGTTTCAATTAATAGTCGCGAGATGGAGTACAGGTTTCTGAAAGGTATACACGAACCGAGTTGTAAGGGCTGTTAATTTTCACCGAACTATTTGTAACTGAAATATAGTTGCAAAATCCGTTGTGTCCATCGATATATATGTACTACGTACTAGATTTGGCGTTCCGAACATTTAATGTTCAACTGAATTGAACTGCAATCTACTCAAAGTGACTAGTATGTTCAATATTGTAGCTGGTGGTTGTGTACGGAGTGGCGCTCATAATATAAGAACACGAGGCTAAGTGTAAACCTGGATATGAATAAAAAATATTAGTCAAATAAGTAAAATAATTTGTTGTTCAAGTGAATAAATACATTATAACAGTGACGTTTTAGTTGCCATTTTAGTTCAGATTTTGAACAAATAGTTTATGGGTTGTTCCGTGATTTCGTGCAAATTTCATCGATCCGCGGCATTTTAAAAAAATGTCAAATATCAAGAATTTTATTCAAAAAATCAAATGTAGACTGCCTCTGTAATGATATACAAAGGAAGGCACTTTTCTATCGTGTATAGATTTGGAGATATCGCCGCTGGAAAAATCTGCAGTGGATGGTAATAAACTTTAAAAAGAATGTAATGAAATAGCCTAGGAAGGTAATAAAATAGGGAAGATGGTAATGTAAAACAGATACAAATTAATTTAAAAAATCAAATGTATTTTTTGTAATAATCAGTATTTTATTTATTGAGATTCAACGTTTACAATATTAATTGTAGTTCTCACAGCAATTATCTCTTACAATATTGTCAAAATCGTCAGAAAGTAAAATCAGCACCAAAATATCCATATAAATCAACTATAAAAATAATTTAAAAAAAAATCTTTGGATAGAAGTTTTAAACAATTATTATGATTAATCATTATTGGCCTGTTACATCTATTAAGATGATTTAAACAGCGTCAACAATTGGAGGTTTTGATACATTTTCTTTGATGGCTGTAAAGATTCAACACGTGAAGGGCAAATCCGGCCACATGACGTACAGATGTTACTATCAGAGTTTGCCCAGGATGATAAGGGGTTGCTAACGCTTTCGTGTCATTTTGCGTGTTTCTCGGATAGGTCTTTAAATCAGGAATTATTGTGTTCGGTTACGCCATCAAAGATAGCTTTTAGCCAGACGGCGCGATCTTCAGCTAAACTTTCCCCGCTCTTCCAGTTAATATCAAAGGTGATCATAGTGCCCTAGCCAACGCAGCCGTCTTTTTTTCAAAAGTGCAGCTATTCTAGGCAGCTGTGCAGACTTCAGTATCGCCTCATTGGTGATCTTGTCCCTCCATGTTATGCCTAAGATGCGCCGAAGATAGCGCATGTGAAACGTATTAAATTTTCGCTCCTGTTTGACTTACGATATCTAGGTTTCAACTCCATACAAGAGTATGCTTAATATGCAAGTCGTCGATTCAAGGTAGCAGAAACTTCCAAAGTTTGCCAAAGGTGTACCACTCAACAGGATAATTGGTGTGATTGTGCATCCTTGCTTCATTACAACGATCTTCTTTGCGTTGATAGACATTGAAAGCAGTACACATGCCTTAGCAAACTTGTCCATGATGTTCTGGAGCTCTTCTTGTGAGGTAGCGACAAGAGCTGCATCATCTGCAAACAAGAGGCAGTCTGCTGACAAATCCTCGCGATGACACTTGGATAAGAACAGAGAAACATTGTATAATTTGCCATCATGTCTTGTGTGCAAATGTATTCCCTGTTTGGCATCCTCAAAAGCAACTTTAATCAGAAGCGAGAAGAAAATGCCAAACAGTGTGCCAGGTGCCAGAACGCAACTATGTCATACACTCCTGCGCATATCGAATGGTGATGAAAGCTGACTGTTAAAAACGGCCGAACCTTTCATGTCTTGGTGTAAATTTTTGATCAAGTACAGAATCTTAGGCAGGCGTCCTACTTTCTCTACAGCATACAGACCTTCTCTGCTCACGGTGTCGAAGGCTTTATTGAGATCAACGAAACTGATTGTGAAGATTATATCAATAGTGGATATTTGGGCACATCTTTACTAATATTATACGAGCAAAAAGTTTACCAACGATGCTTAACAAGGATACACCGCGGTAATTGTTACAGTGTGGCACGTATACTTTCTTCCGATACTTTACTCTCAACTTGTAAATGATAGGTTGAGTGCACTGCACTTTTAGGAGTTCTGCAGGAATTCCATCGTTTCCAGGGCTCTTTTGAGCAGTTTAATAGCATTTTGAAATTCTTGTATTCGTGTGTAGGTGGTTCATCGAGTTCGTTTAAGGTAGCCAATATCGGTATGGAGTCTATTGCTTCTAGTTGAATATCCACGGATCGAGAAAATGAGTTCAAATATTGTTCTACCCATCGTGAGAGCTGGCGATCAACACTGCTGATAAGGGTTACTTATCGATCTTAAGATGGTTGTAACGCATTCGTCTTATTACATTTGTGGCTCACGACTGTTGGGGAACTTTACGACTGCTTGGAGTTAGTTAATTGCTTAGTTACTTCTATTATTTTTAACGGGTCTGCTCTCTGTATAATAGAATCAGCCATACTAGAAGCGGAGTTTTCTACCAGTACCATCTCAATACTTTTCTTTTCTAATTTCCTTTTTAAATAATTTTCTGTATTTTCTCTGACTTTTGTGCTCTGGGAGTCATTTCCTTAATACTGCAAATCTTATTATTAGCTTTTCTGGCCAAATATCTTGTTCTTTCTTTTTATTTTTGGATGGCATATAGTTCAGGGATCCTTTTAATTGGTGTGTATTTTTAGATTCATGAAGTCGGTCCATCTTCGTCATTTTGCGCTGAACTGTAAAAATATAAATCTTTCTTGTTAATTTTCATAGGTAGATGCCTTACTAATGTATATTTTATTTTTATTACAAAGCCTAAAAATTCAATGTATCTATTAAAAGTAAATAATTAAAAAAAAATCATTCACTTCTAACATCGTTCATTACCATCCACGAAAAAAATGGATGGGACGGATGGAAATGCAAAGGAGATAAATGAGAATTGTAAAGAATTACCTACATAACTTTTACTTATACTTAGTAACTGATTCAGAATTATATGGGATTATAATCTATGAAGTAGGCTTAACTCATAAAAATTATAATAACTGTAAATGCAACATACCTTTTCAAATTCGACGGAATGTGATGAAATAATATTTGGACGAAAGGCTCTTGAAGGCACGAAGAATGTATATAATTTCAAAAGCGAGGGAGACACGTGCACTTGGCTTTGCTGACGAGGCTAACTGACCAGTACGAACAGTTTGCGTCATGACTCACGGGTAGGGATTTATAAACGCGCATTAGAATGGAACGATTTTGACTCTGGAAGGTGATTAATTTTTTTACGTGACAAAATTTAAAGTCCTTTTTTTAATAATTTATAATATGTTTATAATTTTACAAATATTACTAATGAATTAGTAAGGAATTAAACAAATAGATTATCGAAGAATTGGAAGTTAGCTAGTCAACAAAAAATTAATAAACATGTAAAATGCAACTTTGTCACTGATTGGACACAGAGTGTAATGAGATTTTTGGGAGTTAAACTATAATAATTTGAAAATAAACTAAAAATTCTAACTTTTGAATGATACTCCTTTTTAAGTACTTGATTTGTTGCCCATTCGAATATAATTCTATTAAATGCAGGTATTTCTTCATGGGTTAATTTGGCTGGAAATGTAATTTGCACGAAATGGCGGAATGACCCTTATAATATACGTGAATGGTTGTGTCATTGTGTTTAAACTGCGGCAAAATTTGTTTTTTCATACTGTATACCCTTTATAGATTTATATTATCATTACACAAAATTATATTTGAGTACAGAGTTATGCTGTAGTTTCGTTCAAGGGTGATAGAAGAGGTCGAAGTAGCGCTATTAGGTATGTAGCTAACCCTCTCCGAATACCGGAGGTTGACGAAGTCTCAGAGACGAAGTTCCCTTATTTGATATGTAGATCCCCTCCAAATATTCTTTCCTGCTTAAAGAATCATCAAATTATTTTTTCAGGACCTAATTATAATCTTACTTCTATTTACTCGTTTGTGGTTCTCTATTTTTGCATTGTGTAATTTAGTAGTGGAAACTTGTTATTGAGTTTCTTTGAATGTATTCTTTACTATGAATTGTATTAGCTGTAAGTTTCCCAATTACATAAAATTAAAATAAAATAAAACAGACTTCATTACATCTATATTACTCAATAGTCTTAATTTATCTTAGTCCGCACTTTAAGTAATTAACTAGTATAAGGGCGCAAAGTTTAGGAATACAATCTAGTTTTTAAGCTTGTATATTTTATAATTTGCTTTAATTTTGATTGTAATCTATTTTGCGTCTTAATTTTATTAAATAAATAAATCTTTAGTCCAATTTGAATCAAAACATCATTCATACATGACTTCCTGCTACTAATAAAAAGGCAAACAAAAATGAAATCCATAAAGTAGATTGGATCCCATAAAATATTTGCCCATTTAATCAATAGACGTTCCGTTTGGTTCGAGCTCCAAAATTTCAATTAAGCTTAATTTGATTGCCAAAGCTTCAGGACCGTCCGCGGTTATTTCTTTTTTGTCTGTCACAAATCCATTTGGAATTGAGAAATTAGATAGCATCATTGATTGATGACTTCCAACTGGAGAGTAGACAGGTAGTGATATCAATTTCACAGAGTTAGTAGCTTCGTTGAGTCAAATTTCATTTGGAAAAAGCAGGTCTTGTCAATCACAGCTTTGGAACGTAATATCATCATATAGTAGTTAAGTTCATTTGGTTCTTTCCTAGTTTCACGATAAGGATATAACAGTTTACATATGTTATTTTTTATTTTTTTTTTATTTTTCTCACACACAGTCATTACAGAACTATTCCAATGCGACAATGTGGGGTAACTATCATTAATTGTTTTTGTCATATGAGACCTAGGATCCGTATTAATCAATCACATTTAAGTACAATCTCAAGTAGACATTTAATGGTGATTTCTTGTGTTTACGCGAATGTTAGACATTAAAATGAAACATTTTTTCGGATTTTATCGCGGTTTTTATGTTACAATTTTCTTCCGACGTTTCTTTTTTAGGCACTTAATATATTGAACTATTTAATAAACTAAGCTTAAGATCTTGTTCTCAGCTGAGTGGTCGTTTTTACATAAACAAAAGTCAGCCGTCAAAATCCGTCACATATTGTGACTTGAAATGTAATGTTGAGGTGGTGTTAAGATGGGTTTATTTAATAGCCAGTATCTTAGGATGCCAATCTTAGATGATAGCATCTCATTTGATATCGCACTTGAAAGCGAAACTGAGTTGCTTTCAGTATGGATCTAAGAGCCACGAGAGTGTCACTAGTTTATTGATAAAATATTAAATCTGTGAAATCGGTGATTTGGGTTTCAATAACGTATCGAATAATTAAAAAAAATTGCGTTTGAATACTAACTTAAGTTATACTTATTGAGATTCTGTTTAACTGCTGTTGGCACATCTCTTTTGACTTAGTGAACTCTGGAAGCGTTAGTTGTAACTTCCTACTCTTACGAAGATACCATTGTAAACTTGAGCACAGGGTTACTTTAAATTAGTTGCATCTTACTATTCGCAGACACAATAAACCCATTTTATTATACTGTTAGGATAAACATATATTTGTGAGGGTATTTGTAACACCTTTTGTTATAAAAACATTGAATATTCAACAGACCAAGGCAGTCGGTCATTAACAGTCTTACCGCTCGATCGGTTGATGAAATATTGGTAAAATTATTTCTATGGTCAGTAATATTTCTTTTTATTTTAATCAAAATCGCTTCAGTACCTAATTATACAATTTCATGATTGCTAAAATATAACATAATGTCTTCCAAACATTTTTTATTTATTGTAACGGGTAAAAGAATATGCAGTCATAAACTAGACTCCAATAAAAACTTCCAAGATAACATTCTCAACTTATGATCAACGTCCATTTTAAAACGAAAGCAAATTTACCAGACCCAAGAGCTCGCGTCTGCCCCGCGACGGGTGCAAACGGTGTTTCTTTCGTGAATATTCATGGAAATTTTGTTACGGAAGTATATAGATGGGTATTGGATTGTAAATATTATGGTAATTGTTCAGACCTTTAAATCTATTAACGGTTAAGTTACATTATAACTGACTAAATCCAAATAGTATTTAACAGTGGTAAGGTTATATACTTAACCAAATTCCTGCAGGCTCCTATTTCTTCATCATCAGCCCTGTATTATGTACTGTCCCACTGTTGGGCACGGGCCTCCTCCACTACTGAGAGGGATTAGGCCTTAGTCCACCACGCTGGCCTAGTGCGGATTAGTAGACTTCACACACCCTCGAAATTCCTTTTTAGAGAATTTTTCAGGTATGCAGGTTTCCACACGATGTTTTCCTTCACCATTAAAGCGAGCGATAATTCACAAAGAATACACACATATTTTTTTAGAAAAGTCAGACGTGTGTGCCCTTTGGATTTGAACCTGCGGCCATTCGTCTCTGCAGTCCATTCCACCAACAACTAGGCTATCGCCGCAATATGTCGCCTTATATTTCTTAATATATAGCAAATATAATAATCATTATAATTATTGGCAGATTGCATTCATATATATTAGGACTTTCCTATATTATGTTTGTATTGAGGTCCCTTTCGAAAAATATTACGCTTTGCCACTGGAATGTGATAAGCTACATTTAAATTTGACGTCATTTTGTAAGTATGTAGATGTTTCAGTATTTCATATTGTAAATAATCTATATATATAAAAATGAATCCCTATTTCTCTTGGTCACGCCATCACACGTGAACGGCTGGACAATTTCACTATTTTTGTTTTTTTTTTTGTTATTGTCAGGAGAAGGTTCTTATGAAAGAAAAAATTGAAAAAATTGCGCGGAAAATTAGGAAATTTAAGAAAACTTAACGAAAATATTAATTTTATATAACTGTCAATTGTTTGACATAACTGTCAGCGATTGACAGTATGCGCGCTGCAAATTCATAGTTAAGACGGGACAACATCTGTCGGGTCAGCTAGTAATAGATAAATATATAGAACCTAACCTTTAAGTCCGATATAATGGCTGCTGCCCCAATATAAAAGAATCAATTAGTTTTCTATGTTTCGGAGTTCCAGCAAAATTCATACATCTCATGCAGTTTAAGCCATCCTTAACTACTATCGACCATGTATTCTTAAATCCCAAACAGGAATAAAACTTTCCATCCGACTTTGGAACAAATCCAATTGGATCCTTCGAAGTATATTGCTCTGGCACAAAACCAGAAGGAGTAAACTGGTAACATTTGGCATTTCGCTGAAGGATGCACAATTGCATTAGGATCGACGCCAAATTAAGAGGACGTAAATATATAATGAGGGAGAGTATGACCGTTCCTATTGTTGATACAATATCTAGTTTTATTTTTATGCAGGACTTGCGGCGAGTCGCATCTGTATAGAACGAAATATCGCCGCTAGTATTAACGCATCTGGAAAGTCTTGTGAAATATATTTCTGCAAAAAATTGCTGGTCGAAACTTACCCAACTTAAGATATGTCTAAAAATATATTTTTTATTAATAATAAAACATAACTAACACGCAATTGGATTTTAGGTAAGTACTACTATCAAAAGGAAACCAGAAATGTATAAAAACCAGTACTTACTTGAGCGTATCCAGTGTTGGTTTTAGTTTAATACCGAGTCTTTCTGTGTGTCAAGATGGAAAGAAGAATTGAATCCAAGAGTAAGTAGCTCGAGGGGGATAAACCAGTATTCTGATATACAGTGTTACTTATAAACTTGTTTTAACGTTTAGAGGTGGTTGAGAATTGCTTAAATAGCTGTCAAAAACATTACCGGTTTCCTAGTTTGAACCTTATTAAGAGGCAAGATGACGGATTTTGACTTACAGCTGATCGAGTACATTTGTGTTTGCCTAAGCATAGCTTTGCAAAATTTTTATTAGTAAGGCTGATAATTTTAAGTATTTGAAGGAATATGTTTTATTCCTTACTAGTGTCGGTCGGAACTATAGTTTTTCTCGTACTAGGCAAAACGATCAGAAGCTTGTTTCTCACAGTATAGATAAGACATATTGGAAATTCGATATTAGCTAAACAAAATAATATTTAACTCGTCCAGAAACAATCCTCGCAATGTTACGATAAATATGAATCTTACTCTACTTACAGACGAAAAAGCCAAAATGGCGATCCCAAGCCAGTTTATCCTATTTTCCTGGCTATAATTAAGGACATTATAATATAAATGGTGCATGCGACTTAAATGTACACTGTGGGCAAATTAACCTCTCATACATCTTCCCAAGCATAAGAAAACCTGCTATGTTAAGCCAAAATATAATTCCGATATTATTCCCATTAGGCATCTACTACGAGAGAATGAGGTCTCGATTCATTCGTACTATAGACGAATATCTCTACACCACGTCTATACTGAAGATCTAGCCTCTAAAATGAGACGTGGCGTTTACTGCTGTATCCAGTGTATAGTAAGTGGCTTCGTTTTGCAACGGTCACCGCGTCCCAGTTGTTCAACTTGCTGAATCCGCTCAAACTTTAAATCCATTAAAAACTATACAATACGATGAAAAGATATAGTAAACAATTTGTTATAGTTTAATAACTTTATTGGTGGTAGAATATATTTTATATCCGCCCAGATAGCGACAACCTTACACAAGGTATTATAACCCGCCGTAGTGGCCCACGTAAGTGTGTTCCGGGTTCAACCTGTGTACATCCGGGTCCAACAGGCCGGCATTATTGTGTCTACTGTCGAGAGGTAATCATCTCCCGTCAGTCGACATTCTATTGGACCCAACTCCACTTACCATCAGGTGCAGTGGGGACACTGCTATGCACGTATAAAAAAATGTATGTCCTAGAGTGTTATTAATAGATATGTGGGTGCTTTTCTCCAAAAACAGTATAAAGTGTGACATCGAGATGAGAGATGAGAGATACGCCACAGAATAGCGATTAGACTGATATACGAAATATTTTACTTATGAGGAAGTGAGTGTAATGCGCTTCACCGACATTTTCACCTCGTGGTGCTAGTGTATTTTATTGTTCGATAATGTGAACTTACAGACAAGCATGACTAAGCAAGACTGTTTTCAAAAGAGGTCTTTTTATTTCCCTGCACATATTACTAGTACTAGCACATATTATTACATAGTACGCAGTACACACCTCTGATTTCAAATGACGTGAATTACCGTTCGGTTCAACGTTCAATGTTCAAAATTTTGTGAGAAAACTCCACACGTACAAACAGGATAAGAATTCCGAAGATATATAAATTTTATAATCCCACTAGAGAATGAAATCCCTAAACCTTTTAGTACCTAGAGATTTTTCATATTGAACCTAACTTAACAAAACCTTATAACAAACCGCTTTTAAGAACGTATCCTTCAGCTCTATATTTAATAAAAGATAATATCAAAATATATTTTTATTACTTTATGTCATTTGAAACGATATTATTGCACTTTACACTATAAAAAGATCCTTAACAAGACTATCTTGTAACAGTATTTTTACAATACATTACTTTTGAAATGTACTTGAATTACTTCTATCTTCGCCAAAAATCTGTGAATACGTGGTAAAAATTCAACAGACTTATCTTAAGATTATTTTAAAGCAATGTTCAAGTTGGTTATACCTAAATCAAATCTTGATTAATGGAAACAAGTATTTTTGATAATTGTCGCAACATTAAGATTTAGCGATATATGTGACTAGAACTGTTTTTTATTAAAACGGTTTTTTTTTATTATATTACGCATATTATTCATTAACTTTTGCTTACAGCTCTGCCCGCGTGGTTATTTTCTATCTGATTAAATAGAGCTTGTACTCTAATTTAGACCTCTAGAAATACATCGGTGAAAACTGAATTAAATTCCATATACAAGATTTCCCGTGATTCGTGTACAAACATACAGCTAGACAAAAATTCTTCGCACGCGTAAAGGAGTTTTCCGGGATAAAAATCTAGCTTTGTATTTTCTCTGGATAGAAAGTAGCATATAACCTTCCCAGAGTCTTAAACTATCTCCATACTAAATATCACAAAAATCCGGTCAGTAGATTTCGAGAAAATCGATAACATACAGACAGAAAGAAAAGGAGACTTTGTTTTATAGTATATATAGATAATTAAGGTAGGTGAACTACACTAGTGATACTCACACGGTATACGACATCGAGTGACAAGCACTTAGAGTGACGTCATATATCATTGGTGACAAGACAAAGTGTGGGCTGTCATCCAGAACACACGGACAAGCAGCCCGTACGTAATCGATATGTAATTATCGACTACATATCCTATATTATACTTTATAGATATTGCTAATCTATCTTCTATCTATACTTATAATAAATTTGTAGAGAGGTCAATTCTGTACATGAAATATATTTCCAAAATAACTATCAGGGGGTGATTAGGGATCGATACTGATGCCAAAAATGCAATTAGTAAAATTTTTGTCTGTCTGTCTTTCTGTCTGTCTGTCTGTCTGTCTGTCTGTCTGTCTGTCTGTCTGTCTGTCTGTATAACCGTTATAGAAACAAAAACTACTCGACGGATTTTAACGAAACTTGGTACAATTATTTGTCATACTCCTGTGCTGGTTATAGTATACTTTTCATCACGCTACAATTAATAGGAGCAGAGCAGTGAAGGGAAATGTTGGGAAAACGGGAGAAGTTACTCCATTTTTAAGCTTCCGTCGCGTGTGCAACCTTAATGGTTAAAGCTACGCAGAAATCATGTATGACGGAAATGTTCTCCTTAAAATTATGTAAAAATATCCCACGACAGCATATGTCTATCTTTTATGGTTGACTCACAATAACACGTGTAACTCCCGATAGCTTAGCAGTTCGAAGCTTTCTCATTATATTTGTCTACTCTTACGTTTATAACACTCTCAGTCATCCCTAATTAAAAAATTAACATTATTAAATATTCCATAAAAAAGAATCATAGAAATCGATATAGAAACACCAAAGTTATACATGAAATACGCTAATAATAAGCCATCACGCGTGAATACTGAATCATGCTATAAGCTTCCTTCGATTTCACCAGGATCCCATCATCAGACCCTAACAGGACAATCGGACCACCTGCATACCACCATACTTAAAAAAACATCCCGACAAATTGAGCACCTCCTCCATTTTTGAAGTCCGAAATCCACGCGGGCGAAGCTGCGAGCGGAAGCTGGTGTAAAATATAATAGCGTTATGTACTGCCGTTACTGAACATATATTTGACAAAAAAATTACGTCATAAAGTCTCATTGATTCAGAATCATACAATTTGATAGTGTTATAGTGCCCTTTTGTCATTTATTAAATAACTAGCTTCTGCTCGCGGCTTCGCCCGCGTGAAGAAGTTTTACGGGATACATTTATTTTCCGACTTATTTGATATGTATTGTTATATTATGACCAAATTACACAAAATCATTATAAATTGTAACCTATGTGTTATTCTGATGTATAACCAATATTACTGTAAAATTTCATCCAAATCCGTTTAGTAGTTTTTTCGTGAAAGAGGAACAAACATACATACATACGTCCAGCCATCCATCCTCACAAACTTTCGCATTTATAATAGTAGTAGGATTGGCTCTTACGCCTTGAGACCTAAATCCTCTCAGCAGTAGGAGACCCCTTCCCAGCAGTAGGGAGGGCAGTATACAATACAGGTACAAAACAGGCTGGTATCATTTAAACGCAAAGATAGCTTGAATTCCAGAGAATGCTGCGAAGTATTATATTTTTTGGGAAACGTCATCTTTTCTGTCATAACCATTAATATTTTCAGGCGCGTAGCACCTCGGGTAAACTAGACAAGTTTCTGTAATAATTAACCTTTTTTAAGTCTTGGAAGTTAATAAAAGTAAGAACAGTCGTTAAGAACAGGTTAAAACATTGGTCAGTCTTTATTAAAGTGAAACGACTTTAGTCAGCCATTCATTACACCTTTTTCTATGATACAAGATAGGTTGAACGCGTAGAGTGGTCACCTGTAAGTGAGTATTACTAGTTATAAATATGGCCGAAATTAGAAGACTACCTCGGTGGCGTAGTTATAATCGTACACAGTACGAGTATGGCTACTGTGCTAAGGTCCTAAGTTCGTATCCCGGATTGGGCCAAAATAATTGTGAGTGTGTTTTTCCGTCCAAAAACATTACTCAGTCGGAGCTCGGAGTCAGGAAGTTGGCGGTGTAATACCACCGTGCCTCGGAAAGTATGTAAAGCCGTTGGTCCTGCGCCTGATCCCTCTTCGGTCTTGTCGGATTGCTGTCTCATCGAACTATGACTGTGAAGAAACAGAGAGTGCACCTGTATTGCACACACACCTGTGCACTATAATATCTCCTGCGTACCTGGCAGATCTCCGTTGATATTAGCCACTTTGACCGAAAATTCAGCTAGGAGGATATATAATAAAACTATAGATAACTAGAAAATGGCATCTAAAACATCATTTTGAATACTGTTCAACTCACACATGGATACTTCCCAAAATAAATGGGTAAGAATAATGATGAAAAAGCAACCTCCCACATGGGCGTGAACCATGAAAATCTGCAAGAGATTTCCAACCCCTTGCGGATGAAATACGGCGTTAAATTATTAACAGGGTTGGCCTTCCTATTATTTCGTTTCAAGCATCATAAATTCTGTGGGATTATCTGCTTCCCCATCATTCACGAGAATTATGTTTAGATATATTTTAAAGAATCATTTTTCAAAGATTTTGCCATATAAAAAAGTATACACGCGTTCTATTGGGTTTAGAGGCCGTGTACTTTAGCTTGATTCCTGGTAGATTAGAGAATGCATTTTGTGTTTCTTAAAAAAGTACAAAGTTATCTGGGATAGTAAATAAATCTAGTACAAGACGTGGTACGAGGAGAACCTATAGTACAGTACTGCAAAATATTTCTTTACAAAATAACAATGTTTTATAAATACTCGGCAATGACTCCACTGCACCTGATGGTAAGTGGAGTGGAGTCCAATAGAATGTCGACTGACGAGAGATGATTACCCCACGGCAGTCAACACAATTATGCCGGCTTCTTGACATAAGATATACATCGGCTGATTCCGGAACGCGACACACGTGAGCCGCTATGGCGGGTTTAAACTTTATGTACGGTGGTAGCTATCTGGGAGGATATAAAATACATCCTACCACCAGCAAAATTACTTGATCGAAAGCAGAAACTCGTTAGATTTACTGCAAAACGGAAACCAATTAACTTTACCGACGATATATGCCCTATTGACATCAAAATCACGTACACATGCCTACATTTCGGGATACGCGAGATGCGCCATTGCGGGTACGAAATTAAATTCTAGGGTCGGCTGAGACCTCACGTCGCGTAACACGTATCGTGGGGATAATTCCGAATCTTAGTACTTTCATGTGTTTGGTCTAAGGACCGTATTGATAGACTCTACATTAACATTGTAGCCAGTATAACTACTGGACATGAGATTTAAAAAAAAAAAAACAAAAATTATGCCGAATTTTGACAGCTAAGTTTTATATAATGCGCCTACTTACAGCTATTTTCAATAAACTATCCAGTGGCGAAGCCTCCATACCACACAATCCTACCGGCTTCCCTTTTATTTACGTGTGCCATAGTTTTTGTTAAACAGACAGCTATATGTTAAGTAAGACAAGTTTCTTTGCCCGTATTACTTTATGGAAAATTTCACCCGTCGCCACTGAAACGATCCCAATCTCAATCTTCAATCCGATTCCGAAAATGAACCAATCAAAATAATCCATTTGTAAACATATCAAAAGAATTTTGTTCTTATTTGG
Source organism: Manduca sexta (assembly GCF_014839805.1). NCBI lineage: Eukaryota > Metazoa > Arthropoda > Insecta > Lepidoptera > Sphingidae > Manduca > Manduca sexta. The sequence continues at coordinate 2,891,694 of NC_051133.1, read as the reverse complement.
ACAATTTTTGAAATATATCAGAAAAAGCTATTAAGACCATTTATTTAAAATGGCGGTTAATAAACAGCAGGCGCTTAAATGCTATCTTAAGTTTGGTTTAAATATGTTTACTTAAGATTCTACTCAGAGGTGAGATCAGTTACTCAATACGGCCCTAAGTTCATGAAGTGTTGTTATGTGAGTGTTATTAAGGTTTTTTATGAACGAGTAAATCATTTTTATGTGACGTTCACGATTTATAGATTGGATTGTTACCTGTTAAACAATATAAATAGTTTCATTATGAAGTGAATTCTTATTTTATAGTAACATTAAGAAAATGTTAAAACGCAGAAATCGGTGAACATTATAATATAAAGTAACGACACCACTGATGAGTCACTTAATTTTAAAATCATCCTAAAGTCATCTCATGAAAAAATAAAAATAAATAGCGTTAAATATAAAACATTTAAAAAAAACAACCATTAAAAACATCATGGTGGTGGTGGGTGGTGACCCATCTATTTTTCAAGACTCATGTTCTCAGAACCAGTTGAAACTTGTACCAAATACTCGGGTGTACATTCTCTGAGCTTTGTAAATGATACTTGTTTGTGATTTTACGAGGCAATCAAAGCCTGTAGATTCTTCTAGCAGACCTATAATTTCATAGGAAAACCTACTAGGTTTAGTTCGCGGCAAAATTGCACCATAATTTAAGCAGTTTAGTCTTTTATGTTAAATGTAAATGAATATCGTAAACCGCTAACCACGGCTGTCCAAAATCAACGATAAACCATTGATTGGAAATTTGAATCAATTACAATTGTTAATCCACAATACATACGTTAAATTATGTCACATTTGTTAGCAAAGCTGGGATGATGAATTTTGTCAATAGAATGAATATTGATAGTGGCATTATTGGCTGCAAAAGGTGGATATTTTATTGCGGCATTTAGTATGCTTAAGAAAGAAGAAATTATTTATTATTAATATAAGATTTATTATTGGGACAGTAACAGTATAAAGCGAGAGCAAAACAAAATATGTAAAAAAAATGTAACAAAATTTTACCTATTGTGCCAAAAAAGTGCTTAATCGTGTATTTAATCGCATTTAGCGCTAAGACCGCCCGTTGTAGAACCATGTCTTGCATTTTGCCTTTTTTATGATGAATTTTATGTTTTTCGATTACACAACAGAGACTTGATCTATTATAACTATACACTCTTTATTTTCGAAGTAATTTTTTTACATCTTCATTAATACCTTAAAGATATCCATGCACTTAAAAAAAATAATTACCCTCTGTTGACGAAGCTCAAGACTCAAGCTACTAATGATTAGTGATTCAAAGTAAAGAATCTCGTCACAATGCATGCCGTGTCCAGCAATACTGCCTTCTGCATCTAGCCTCTGACCCAACGGCTAATTGAGAGCTACTAAAGATGTTGGTCGATGCTCTTTGGTATTAACCAATCAGGAGAAAAACAGAGGAATCAGAGAAACTTCAATCAGGTCACTAATTATAGAGTCCACATCCCACGAGTCAGTAACCTCGTGTGCCAAATCTAAACATGTAGACAATTTCTCTTTTTCGGTCTTAACAAGTTTATCGACATGCGGAATTGTGACGTCAATAATAATTATTATTACATCTTTTACCATCCGGGTTTAAGGAACAAAAACTTATTGGTAATAGCGGTAGCTGTTGGCAAGAGTTTATGTGAAATAAGACAACTGCACTTGTTACATTTACTAACTAAAAAACCTCATCGATCGCCCTTGATGTTACCACTGACTGAATATCGAGCGCTATGACTTGTCCTTTTTTAAACGAGATTTAAAAAGAGCGCTCACCGGTAGGCAAAGTCTTGGCTGTGCCTATGGCATTGCAAAGTCCGTGGGCGGCGGATGCTAAGACGCTTGCACGCTTGCCTACTGAGGCTAATTTGTTAGTTAATTTGGTACATTCACTGACACCCAAAAAAGCGGCGATAGCCTAGTTGGTTGTGGAACGGACTGCCGAGACGAATGTCCGCAGGTTCAAATCCCAAGGGCACACACCTCTGACTCTTCTAAAAATTATATGTGTATTCTTTATGAATTATCGCTTTCTTTAACGGTGAAGGAAAACATCGTGAGGAAACCTGAATACCTGAGAAATTTTCTATTATGAATTTTCGAGGGTGTGTGAAGTCTACCAATCCGCACTAGGCCAGCGTGATGGACTAAGGCCTATTCCCTCTCAGTAGTAGAGGAGGCCTGTGCCCAACAGTAGGGCAGTATATAATACAAGACTGATATTACTGACACCCGTGCTTAAAAAACGATTAACCGCATCCTGCACCTTCGTCTAGAAAATTACGTCATAATTTTACTGCATATCACATGAGTGATGAAGTAAGAAGTCATTACAAAAAATGTATTAATCTATAGCTGTTTTCTTAACATTTTCGTCAAGTCATTGATTGATCTTTGAGATTCGTACTTTCCAATTTACCTTGTGAACAATAACTACGTCAGTATTGACTTAACAATAGTCTTATGACGCACTTGTGTTTACATGGTCAATAATGACGTCATTAGAGATCCAATGGCATTGCTTTTGACACGATAGTTGTGAGATGCGTCATTGATCGTTCAAACCTATATGTATTGACTGTAATCTTAGTAAGTATATTGGACTTAATATCCTCTTATATTATCAAGAACATCGAACACAATATACCGTTTATTTGCTGGCGGTAGGATATGTTATATATCCACCCGAATAGCGACTGCCGTACACAAGATGTTAAAAACCGCAATCGTGGCCCACGTGAGTGTTTCGCGTTCCGGGATCAGCCCGTGTAGTGTGTATATCTGTTTCCAACAGGCCGGCATATTATTGTATCGACTGACAAGAGACTTTGACTTTTAATGGACCTTACTCAACCTACCATCAGGTGAAGTAGCATCACTCCCGTGCATATAAACAAAAACATAATAATTATGATTTTGCCTCGTCATGTTCTTCGACATCAGTTTGCTTAATTGAATCTTTAAAGCACCCCATAAAATAACTGATAAAGATATGTTAAACTGTATTTTCCCCACGGGTTCGCTCACATTAAAGATTTTTCCAGATTCCAAAGAACATGTCCAAACACATTTTTTATTCGACAGTCATTTTAACCAAGATACTATATATTGTTAGAAATCTTAAAAACTATAAACTATTTCAAACATTTCATTTAACATACAATACAAAACGTACTTGTTAGTTTTACTTACAAAATGTTGATTCGCGGGGGAAAACATTTGTTACTGCGGATGTGGTTAACACAAAAACACACTTTAGATAAAAACGGGATTGTGTTTATGTAGAGACAAAAAACAACGCATTCGTAGTTGTAAACTATTGCATGACGTTAACAAGAATATACTAAATCATATTCTAAATTGTCAGCTTCTAAATAAACTTTAGAAACAGAACCATAAATAGACATACAAACAGCTTTTCAACCGTTCTTATTCTATAATTATTTTGAGTAAACAGACTTGCGGATTGTAGATCTTGAAGTTAATTTAGTTAATGATCATTGAACCTAATTAAAATGTACTAGAGTTAGTATCCCAAAATAAGTTATTTATATTGAAGCGCAATTAATCTAAATGTGATACTTTACTGTTTAACAAAACACGCTAAGATCAATTTATAACTGACACAAAAAAATATGAGTGAAGAATCATCAATCCACGCATTTTTTTTACACAGAAAAATCCAAATGTACCAAATAATAATCCACAAAATTTTGATAAAATATAATTGATGCATTTGGCAGAACTCGATCCAATTATGACGATACAAACATGTTAATCTTTGATGATAAGACAACACGACGTAACCTTAGACTAACTAAAAGTCTATAGAAGAATGGAATATTCTATAATATATAAAATTCTATAACACTAAACAAACAGTCCGAAAATAGACACCGACCTCACGCGTTATTTAAAATATTAATCAAATAAATGAGGAACCCTTGCTGGGTTTAACAAAAAAATCACTCCGCCCGTGAAAAAGGTCATGCAAATTCCCCGGTTTCGGTCGGAACACATTTTGATAAAATCCTCACCGAACAACACTGAAGATACTGGGGGTGAAGAGTCTTCAGATGTAAAGTCTTTGTCACATTGCCGATAGGTAGTCATAATGATTTCTTATGTTTAGAACACCGATTCCTACCTAGGATGATGCGCGAGGCTATTGAAATTAAAAAACATCCTAATTTCAATAGGGAAGATGGTTGGAAGCTTGCACAAGCCTGGGATCAAGTTCTACATTTAATTAAATCGGAACCCAAAAGACCGGCTGCCAGACTTCAAGACACTGTGAGCTCATTCTGCGTAGATCGGACCACCAACAGCTAAAATTTTAAAAAGTTGCATAATTGTAAAATGTAGGTAGATATATTAACTTTGATGAACAACATCTCTGTTTCCCCCGTGACCATGAAGGCTGCAAAGTCTTCGAAACGTCGGGAGAAAACTAAAATATAAAAAACCGCGATAGAATCCGAAAAGTAGTTTAATATTAATGATAGTTAGTCAATCAATATTTTATTTTTTTATTATAATATATTTAATACCACAAGGCACTTAGGGAGTCAATCAAGGTATTTTTTCATAATAATATACTTCATACCAGTCTAGAAGACACTTGATATTTTAATTAGAGATATGAGAGCCAATGCACTTTAGTTTATACCTTAAACTAATTTTGAAAAGAGCAGCACCTTAAGAGTTTCTTGCCCGCTCTTTTCTGGTGAGAACTACTTTCCCAACTGATAGTAGAGTTAATATTGGCGGAATCTAAATAATGTATAACATTTTACAGATTCAAATTAATTATTTAATTTCATATTTCATTTCAATTATCTCATTATTAAAGGAGGTTGAGATCGGCAAAAGTTAAACATGCAAATCTAGCACTATACTTGGCGAACGCCTAGTAGAAAGTATCAAATATCAAATACCTACCAAACGGTCTTTTATTAATATACTCTATAAGTGAGTGCTGAAATATCTGAATTTAAAACAATAAAATTATTAGGTTAGTGTAAAAAATATATATTTTAATTGTTTAACCTTACCCTTTTTATGTATTTCACAAAATACTTATATGGCTTTTGTATTATGAACCGTGTACCTGAAAGTAACTCCTTATTCAAGTAAAAAAGGAAATAATAAGGCTCGCAAAACATTTATTAAACTGGACAAAATTAAGAAGAATAGAACTTTATCACCAATAAGAACAATAGCACATAAAAGCATTGAAAAAAATGTCATCAGCTAAGTGCATTGTGACCGCGACCTTAGCTGTGAGAGTATTTGAAGCATTTCATTTGCACCTCGAGCGCTCAAGTGAAGCGATTCAAGGTTTTGTCCAACAGCACGCTTTTATACTCAGAACTAAATTATGCGACCTGATTTTATAAACTGAAGTATTTAATATTGAAATGTGACAGAATGAATTGTAAAGTCCGACCCGTGGATTGAGTGGAACTTCTGGATTGGAGATGTTTGCGTGATTTTATTTTTATATTGTTTTCGTTCTCGAGCTTATGGTATATCGGCTATTGACTAAATAATAATGAGCCTTGGATTAGATTGCCAAATTGAGAAACACTTTTTATGATATTTTTTACTCTGGATGCTAGAGAGGAAGCTAACATCTTCTCAAATCGGGAAAACCTGTTTTTCAACTCTGTTCATATTGAGGAATCAATAATATCAGGAAGCGTCCAGCGAAAATCAAACCAAATAATTCTTACAATGCGTAAAATAGACTTTTTTTTATTGCTTTGAAAGACGAGATGTGCTTGCCGTTCGCCTGACGGTAAGCGATACGACCGGCCATAAACAGCAGAAACACCATCCAACACCTTGAATTACAAAGTATTGTGTGGTATTCCATTGCGCTCGCCATCCTGAGATATGACATATTAAGCCTTATTATGTCCAGTACTTACACTGACTATAGACATATAGCGCGTCTGCACATTCTAGTGGGATACGGAAATGACATTTAATTTTCATTTAACACATTTTGACCTATAAAAATACATGAAATTGAAACAAGACCGTCAAACAAATAAACCAAAATATATGCACCAAATAATTAAAATCCTACATTGTCTCCTTTATAAATACTCAAAGCTTTATCTGAATTGCAAAGCAGCCCGCGCCTAAAGCGAGTTCAAACGATCTCAAATATCTTCATTACAAAGGATTTTCTTCAGAAGGCAAACGTTCTTAGGAAGGTGTGTGCGTAATCAAGAGTTTACTCTAAAGGTATGATGAGGCGTTTGTTACGATGGATACGTTTTTTATCTTGCTGCCTATAGGGTCATTTTGACGTTGAGTTACTACATGAAACCGCATATTTATCTACTTGGAAATAACACTTTACAATAAGTTACTTGAAATTTAGGCGTAAGATAAAAAAGTGTTAGTTTCGAAAAAATATGTGTTAATAAAAAGTAATTTAAATTTTACGCGCCCTAATGCCACTACCACTGCTCTAACAGAATCCGTCGCAGTGGCAACATCATACTCTCAGTCAGAAATACACTCACGCACACGCCATATTCGATTAAACTACAAAATTACCAAAAAAAACAGAAAACTAAAACTAGGATTTTTGGTGACAATATTCATTATTAATGAATGATTTTTGACAAAATGTCAGCAAAGGTGAAGACGAGTATGTGGTTTCATTTAGTAACGCAATAATATATCACTTACAGCCGTTTTCAATGAACACAATTACTACAACAGTGTGTTGTCATATCTTGTGTACCGGTTTGAAGGACATTGTAGTCAGTGTAACTATTGGACATAATAAGACTTTGGATGGCGAGCGCACTGGAATACCAAACAATACTTTTCATTCAAGGTGTTGGATAGTGTTTCTACTGTTTATGGACGGTCGTATCGATTACCATCAGGCGAACGGCAAGCTCGTCTCGTCATTCAAAGCAATAAAAAACACTATAAACAGGCACAGGTCATTTTTTATGAATGAAGTGATCCAATCAAAAACATGAACACATTTCCAGTGCATGCTAAAAAATTGAAATAACTTCGTGTACATATAAGTTGAAATTTGTAAATTGTTTGTACCCTTTACTCCCAGATTTATGACGGTAAAGAACCCGTGGCCGCCAAAATAAATGTCATAATTTGTCACAGCATTAATTTAACCCATTGTTATAGGGACACATGGGTGGCCTAACAGACCGGCGCGGTTGTGTTAACAAGGGTGTTGCTAATAATGATATTGCGAACAACCGGTTTTAAAACTCTCGTTATGGTTTGCGAATTTGATACTTTACCTTAATGTACGTTATCACACGTATCATTGAGATTTCGAAAGTTGTAACATTAACTGTCTTACTTATAAAAAAATCACAAAACTATGCTTAGTTACGTGTTGACTAGTCTGCTCTTAAATTTTTATCACCGAAGATGTCCAATTTTGACAGCTATTTAAGCAATGCTTAACCACCTCTTGATGCTAAAACAAGTTTATAAGTATTTTTTTTTTGGTATTCGGTGGCAAAGCAATTGATTAAAACATATTAAGACGAGTTTAAAAGTAGGACTATATTTGTATAAATATAAATTATTTCAAGTATAATATTTTTTTTATTGTTTGTTGGATAGAAATAACTTTATTAGATTCATGCTACATAATCCCATTTATGCCCATATTTCAATGCCATTAAGAGCTATTTCGATACATTAAGTCTTAACCTTGCTGCACACATTTTTCCGAAATATTTTACATTAGGTATATTCAAAATGATAGTGTACTTCACGGCAACTAGAAATAGTATCTGACGTCTGAATCTAGGAGCATTACAATCGATATTATTTACTAACATAGGGAAACAAATTCGATGTCTCAGACAATCCTACTATTCTGAAACTGCATCAACCACAAATCGCAACGTTCCTCAGTTGTATCCAAGACTCAACAGAAAGTTTGTGCGAAGGACTCAAACGCAGTGGTCAATGTAAACTTGTAGGGCCTTAGGCGATACAAAGTTTGTTTTAAGTTTATAACTTCATTAAATCGTACTAATCGAATTTGTGTAATGTAAATTTTGACTGAACTTCAAAGGTGAAGGAAAACATCGTGAGGAAACCTGCATACCTTAGAAATTCTCTATAGGAATTTTCGAGGGTGGGCAATCCGCACTGGGCCAGCGTGGTGGACTAAGGCCTATTCCCTCTCAATAGTAGAGGAGGCCCGTGCCCAGCAGTGGGACAGTATATAATACAGGGCTGATATTATTATATTATTTAAATTTTGACTGACAAAGCAATTCGATATAATTTTTGACGTAGTTGTTAAGTTGCTTTTATAGTACACTAGTTCTTGTTTACGGCTTCACCTGCCTAAAAGGCCTTTCCCGGGATAAAATTATACATTAAACTATTATTACAGTCCGTGGAAAGTCAAGTGTGTTTTCATTAAATTCACATACATTTTAAGTGCCCGAATCGATAAAACAATTCATTACTTTACCAGTTTCACCCAATTCTGTCATACTGTCAAACTAAGGAGGCATAATATCATCATGATTTTTTACATGAGCGTTCGACATTGACATTCTTTAAGGATTTAAATCTATCTTACCAACTTCGGGAGCAAATTTAAACAATTTTATCGTGAAATAATCCTGACAGTTTTGATTCGAAACATATCTTATTGTTTTATTGCTTTAAATGATCTGACGAGCTTTCCCTTCGCCTGATGGTAAGCGATACGACCTCCCAAAAAAAGTAGAAACACTATCCAACAACTTGAAATACAGAGTATTGTTTGGTATTCCACTGCGCTCGCCATCCTGATACATGTTAAGTCTTATTATGTCCAGTAGTTACACTGGCTACAGTGTCCTTCAGAGATTGACATTGACATAGACATTGCGGTGGTACCTACCCAGGCGGACTGTCATATATGGGAGACCTACCACCAGTTCATGTTCAATTTCATTTATTTAGATACGTCACATTTCTTAGGAAAAAGTTAGGCAGTTCAGTCAAAAAAATACCAAAAACCGGTCGGAGAGCTGACATGACTTATCACACTCACCATATTCCGTTAAACAACCCATTATTATACTCTGCACGATTTTATTACCCAAACAGAATTGACGCCAAAAACTAGCTAACAATAAAAACGTCACGAATGAAATGTGCGTGCGGACATAACTATTTGTCAAAAGAATCACAATGGCATGAAACTAAATGACTTCATAAATAAAAGTTCTGTGAAAATATATGTGAAATGAATATGGACAGGTGCGGTGTTTTGATCGAAGAGGCTCTACGGATTATCTTTATCAGCCTTTAGTTACTGTACGAGGAAATAGCAACGTGTGTTTAATAAGAGGTTGAGATTTGGTAACATATTTAATGTCTTTCAAAAATTAATGTTTGCAAATGTTCGTCGCTCTTAATGTAAATGTTCAATGTTATGTTAATGTTAAGATACCGAGTAATGAACCCAAATACCTCGGTAATTGGCTGCTTTACAACTACTACGCTATTGTAATAATATTTTTTTTTACGATGCGCCGCGTACATTTGTGCTAACTGTTCGGTCATATTACCCGAACAGTACCTGTAACTACTTCTGTGGCGAAGTTGTAATGCGTAGCGGTAAAAGTACGACGATGACGCTGGAGTCCTGGGTTCAAATTCCGGATCGGGCTAAAAATAATAGTGACTGGGTTTTTCCATCTTAAAAATTAATCGCAGCTCGGAGTCAGGAAGTTGACGGTGTGATACCCACGTGCTTTGGAAAGCACGTAAAGCCGTTAGTCCTGTACCCCATGTATGGATTTATATAAGTTTATTTCATATCAGATTTTATACATTATACTATTTAGGTCTAATATACTGACAGTGATAAAAATCCATAGCTGTAGTGTGAGACTAGGCGACCTTTATTTGTCAATGTCTTGTTTTTAGCTACAAGTGATATTTTTTTGAGTTTTCCAAAAATAACGCAGTACGAACTTAATATTATAAAGGGTCACGTTGACATTGCGTTATTAAATTAAATAACATATTTGTTTTCCTCAAAACAACACTTAATACAATAAGTTACTGGAACCGTAAATGTAAAATAACAAGGTGTGTTTCGAACAAATTACATATCAATAAAAAGTAATTTTAATTTTACGCGTACAAGAATTGTCAATTCGTCAAGAATTCATACCACTATTACTAATCTAAGAAAATGAGTTGGAGCAGAAACTTTACCCTTTCAGTCAAGAATAACCCTCACGCACCAGCATTATTTGCACTAAACTGCAAAATGATCAAAAAATTAAAAGAGTCGAACCAGCTTTTTTAATAAAAATATTTGTTATTCATTGATGATTTTTGACACAATATAAGCAAAGTTATCGAGGAGTAGATTCATTTAACGCAATTCTAAGATGATGATGACCCTCTGTGATATGTTTCTAATGTTGATGGTTTAGTCCAAAATAACACTCCAACACGTCGTTCAAATTAATGGCGATTGCACGATGCGGTAATGTCTAATATCTCAACGTCAATGCAGCACGATATTATATCAAATAACTAGCTATTAATTATATTAAAACTTACGTGAGACATATTAAATTAGTCGAGATCAACACGGTTTTACTCACGTTATAAAGTAGTTGGAATTGCCGACCAATTTCGACCTATTAAGTAGGTCATCCTCAGAGGTGAGTGCTAAGAGGACGTCGCGTCGCGGAGGCCTCTCGATCACTGAAACTGGCTATTGCCTGCCGTTCCGCTCGTATGAAGAACTTCCAGGGTAATTATTTTCCCGGGATAAAAGTAGCCTATAGCACTCAGGAGTAATATAGCTTCCTATTAGTGTAAATTTTCAAAATCGGTTTAGTAGTGTGGGACTAGTGGAAACGTTGCAAAAACCAGCACGTTCGCCGTTCGCTATTTGTCCAGCACTCGTTTTCCTTCCGACCTAGCATTAACATGTGTTTCTGTATATGTGACAATATAATGTGATTTAAGATACTTCACACTTTTATTGCTAAACGATCTAATAGTGTTCCCGTTAGTATACTTTAGACTTTAGAGGTTCAAATAGTACTTACACCTCTACAAATAGTTCCTGAGATTACCACGTTCAAACTCTTCAGGTTTATATATTAGTATAGATTACTGTTATTTGAGGACAAAATAGCACATAGTATGAAGCTCACAGACCAAAACAATTGTATAACAAAAACAATTTGACACAATAAAGAAGTTTTATAAAAACCGATGCCGTAAAAATCTAGAATATTTCACAAACGCCAACACTTGAATCAATTCCACTCACCAACAAAATTTAACCTGGAATGGGTATCAGTATTTCTGGCACAATATGGCATTCGCAAGGGTATGGAATACAGTTAATTAAATTAACCGTCGCTGTGCCGGTTTTAACCCACATTTCAATGTGGAATGTAAAAGGTTCGAGATCTGAGAGTGGTTAGCGCACGAAATATTTTTTATTTCGAGTTATTGCACCGGTTAAATATATATATCGGCTTTTGCTCGCGGCTTCCCTCGCGTGAAATATTTTTCCGGGATAAAAGTCCCGCTATATATTTTCCCGGGATAAAATCCTATATTTTAAGTTACACTTCTAGCAATACATCGGTGATAACTTAATTCAATTACATGCTATAGTTTTCGTATCATAGATCACGAGCAGCGAAAAAGGTATTTTATGCCGCTCATGTTTTCAAAGTTACCTGTTGGTACTACCATGAACAAAGTAAAATCTGTAATTATGTATTTCTTATGTTTACACTAATGTTAGATATTGAAATACTTAAATAGTTTATGGGCTTTATTGCGTTTTTTACTTTTATTTTCTCATATACACTTACGCCTTTTATTATAATATTATACCCACTTTCCGACATATTCTTCGCCATGATGTGATAGGGGGCGAGCCTATCGCCATATCGAGCACAAATACCAGACTCTGGGCTAATACTGAGCAGAAAAACCCAATATCATCCTACGGGGATCAAATCCCAAACCTCAGCACTGCATTCGTACCGTAATACAACGGCACCTATCTTGCATAATATAATCTATATAAAATAAAACACCGCAGCGCCTTTCCCATTAAAATTCATCCAATTACAAAGGGAAGCAAAAATCTATAGCAAAATTACGTGAAAATAATGTTATCTTAGAAAAAATATCCATCTTGTAACGTAATGATGGATCGAGTACATTGTTACTTGAAGCTTTGTATCGGTTGCTTCAAACAAAGGCAACAGCCTTTAGGGGAAACCTTTTCGCATTATTGGGTTGTTTTCTTATTATCTGTTTGGCTTCGCGTACTTTTTAATTTTTTAATATCATTGTATAAATATTCCAGGTAAGTGAAAGAAGTGTTTTCTATGAACACTAAATTGTCTAATAGTCACCATATTTTATTAATATCATGGTCAAAAGAGAACAATATTTTAACTATTAAAATTGTTGTTATTTCACAAATAGTGTCTATTGTTTTCTACTCTGTTATAAAACAAAGCCTCTGTCACTAAACAAACAACAAAACCCGTTAAATTACATTCCACACTCATGTAAGCCGCCACAAAACTAGCGGCACGTCGGTACATATTCAAAAACTGGGTTTAGTTGGGCTGCTGAAACTTCGGTATAGACAAAATATACACATGCCACGTGACCAAGGGCGTCGCCAAGGGAAGACAAGGAGGCGTAGCTGCCCCCCCTAGAGATTCTAAAAAAGTTGCCAAAAGTAAAGCAACCAAAGTCCTAAGTCTTTGACTTGACTTGCTTAATCGTTCATTCCCGTACGTCGAAACTCGAATGAATTCACCGATTCAATTTCTAATATTCCATACTCTCAACTACGATCTGCTCTATGTTATTGTAAAAGCGGGAGAGGAGCAATGGGGGAGGAACATGTGCTCTCGGCTTTACCTACAATTCATATTTTTCTTATTCTCCATATCAACTTGTCCTTGGGCTAGCGATGCCCTTGCACATGACTGATTCGTTTTAATTTTATTAACTATAATGAACTATAAATACTATAAGAGAAGCTTACCGGTCACCTGATGGTAAGCGATAAGACCAACCATAAATTTGAACACTTTCATATCTTTACATAGCACTATTTGGAATTGTAATGCGCTTGTCCCCTGATATATGAAATGTTTAAACCTATAAGGGTCGTTAAGTACATTAGTTTGCTGGTAGTAGGATATTTTTTATATCCGCCCGGTTAGCCACCACCGTACACAAAGCGTTAAAACCCGCCATAGTGCACATGTGTGTCGCGTTCTCGGATCAGCCTGTGAAAATTCGGTTCCACAGGCCGGCATAATTCTGTCAACCGCCGAAGGGTAATCATCTCTCACCTCACTCCAGTCACCATCAGGTGCGTCACTTTGGCGTGCCAACATAGCGGTGGTACCAATACAGCTAACTATATTAACTACTAGCTTTATCTGCGTCTTCACCCGCGTGAAAAAAGTTTTTTCAGGATTAATATTTTCCCGAGATAAAAAATAGCCTATAGCCCTCAGGAGTAATGTAAGTTCCTACTAATGATTTTTTTTAAATCGATTAAATAATTCCCGTGATTAGCACGTTCAAACTAACTATAAGACTCCATATATTAGTATACATTACTCCAATGCATTACTCTTATTATTCCAACGATCTGTTAAAACTCCCAAATTCAAAAGAACATTTAAAAATACCCTCATCGGATGCAAATCAATGACAGTTCCCAGTTCCCGAAGTAAATTAGGATGGATGGCAGCTCAAAGTACACAACCATTAGGCCAATGAAGTGATCCGATCTGTTCAAAACCAGTACCAAAATTATCCACAAACGGACGTCATCGGCAGTTCAATTCGTTAGATATTCATGAGTGTTCTCTTCACTAATGTTGTTCTAGTATGATTCATTGGGAGCAAGGACTGAAGCATACTCATTGTTTATGCTTTATCATAGTGATGACTTCAATGCGATATTGGACAAAGGGTGCTGGAAAGAAAATGCTAATTATCTATACAGATTATTTTTAAGTACCACCATTTTATTTATATATATTTTCATTTAGGGACTTCTATCCAAAGGTGAATATCAGTTCCATTGTAGTTTTATTTATAATTTAAAATAATAATATTTAAATATACTAAATACTTGGAATATAGAATGCGAGGTAAATTCTTCGATCGGATAATAAAAATTGTGATTTTTCTAATCCCAAAAGTCATGATCTCATAATTAGGACTTATGTCCTTTGTGGCAATATAACATACGTGAAATATGGTATAGAAAATGTTCAGCGGAGAAGAACAGAGAATAATTTGGCGAGAGCGTATTAGATGCACGTGTACGTTACCTATTTGTGAAACCACACTAAAACAGTTATACGTCGAACAAAGTTTTTACACAAATATACTCTAAAGTATACAAAGCCGTAACTCATCGTTTGCAAAACATAGTATGAGCCTGGGATCGATAATATTTTCTACGTAAAGTAGATATTTACGAGCGCTGTGGTCGGCTATATCATTGGTTTTCTACTCTCAGCTGGCGCAATGCTCATTAGTCTTATAAACTAGTTCTATGCTTCCAGATAGAAAATGTATAATTTGAGAGATGGTGATTATTTTTCACACACAAACACATCACGAATTTATCACCGAAGGTGTATGCAGAGACGCAAAGAGGGCACCCACTTTTCGCCAAGATTGTTCCGTCCTATGATGTGATAGAGAGCGAGCCTATATCCATATCGGGCACAAATTTCAGACTCCGGGCTAATACTGAGCAGAAAAACCCAAAAATATCACTGCTCGACCCGGAATTCGAACCCAGGACCTCAGAGCGCTGCAGTACAACTACGCCACGGAGGCATATTTACCATCTTTTTTTTCGTTCAATTTAAATATCTTATTTGATTGGCTCATGTGTTCTTTATACTGCGTATGCGTACAGCTACTACGCTGAAGTCTTTGGTTCAACCTCCAAGTCACGTGATGATATTGAGTTATCTGCTCGGCTCAGAAATCAAGGTTTAAAATATGTAGGGAATAGTCGCGTACAAAATAGTGTATTATATATTAACCTGTTCAATAAAATACATACTTGAGGAGCAAAGAATTTAGCGAATGTCGTGCCGTCGATGCTTCTTTTTTTTGTAATCCAAAATAATAAATAAAAAAATAAAATAGTAGTGAATTTTAAGAAAAATATGCACTATACACAAGCAAATAAGATTTAATTTTCTTTCCAAACAAAATAACTTTTTTATAACATTGTCAACTAACAAATCTTTCGTTTTAATAAATCCATAAAGCAGTATTTCAAAGTATTGGAGTATAAAGCGCATTCTGTTGCACTGAAACAAGCCAATCTGTGTGCCCTGACTTTACGTGCAAATTGCTTCTCTATTCTTCGGAGCTGTTCGGAATATAAAGCTTCTAAGAATTTCCGATTTTCCGACAATACTTCTCTCAAATGTTCAGTTCGAAATATTTTTCGATTAATTTAACAATGTAACGGATTTTGAAATATTATAGAAATGAACAATAACGAGAGAAGATCTGATGGTAAGTGGTCATTGTGTGGCGTAACTATAGGGTGGAATAACTTGTAATATGCCACCAACCCTCGGCTTGAGGGTCCCCAGATTGAAAAAGTTCAGACTAATGTTAGGGGCCCTATTCGATTTAATTACCACGGGCCAACGGTGTAGTCATGTCACCGTGGTCATCGCTTGGGGACACTTCAATACAAAGAGAGCGTGTTACTAATGTTTAAAAGAAGGAAACTGAAGGTGGTGGAGATAGGGAGTACATCGGACCATACTTTTTACTGATATAATAAATGTGAAACTTTGCAAAAATTTTTGAATGTTCAGGTGTCTGTTAAAACTAAACATAATAACAGCTTACCAGATTTGATACACGGATCATGTATTGGATTAGCACATAAGCTATTTTTATCCCGGTATTTGGTCCAGGACTATTTCCAAACTAATTTCTAAATAGATGGCGCTGGTGTCGTACAAACGGCGCTTTAGATCGCTACAGTAAACTAGGAGTTTTTGTAGCGATGAAGGCTCATCACGCGGGCGAAGCCGCGAGCTCCACCCAGTTTCAAATAATTTGAATGTTAACATCAAATTACTTTCCTAAATATATAACTTGTATTACATTCAGCTACCTTATAAATCATAATAACAAATATAAATTATCAAAACTCATTTTTGTACCCTATTTGATCATACTCAGCAAAAAAAATACCATGAAAAAACGCTTCGACATAAGTAAATCTCATTTACATATTCCTTTTGAATCCTCTGAATACTAAGGCAGTACCTTTTCAAACGGAAGCCACGATTCACGCGCTAACGACATGTCAGTATAGTACAATAATATGAGCCGAGTTATTTTCAAATGAACTAACTACTTTAAAATATTTATGGATTGTTATAGCTGGATTTTTGTATATATAAATGTGTGGATTGGTTCACCGATATTTGGGATCACATATAAATAGACCTTGACGTGTTTTGTTGAACGGTAAAGTGTCTCATTTGGATTCATTGCGTGTTATATATAAGCACTTATTTTTGGATAACATTTTTGTTACTACATTTTAGCATAACTGGGTACATATAATAAGTCAATGAAAAAAATAATCTTGTAATTACTAACGATTTATTTACAATCAATGTAATATGAATAGTACACTGCTCGTTTATGTACCCAACGTGTAATTTACAGCGTGTGCGCGAAGTCTAAATTCCAGAAATATTGACTACAAGGCGTTTGCGTGGCGTTTTATTTTTTAATTCTCCTAGTAAACCAGAAGGAATAGAAACAGATAAACTTGCCAGAGAAAACACATTTGCAACATTTCAAGATGTTTGCGTTCCGAAACGACATGGTTAGTATGTTTGCGTCATCAAAAATGCTCGCATGCACCGAATAGACATTTACTTAAGAAAATTGCGTTTGATGCATTTTACTTTACAAGTATGAATAAATTATCACAATCCACTTTACGTTACCCTGTTATAGTAATTGAAGAAAACATTTCTAAATGCATATACATGAGAATTCTAATACTGTTTCTACTTAAGAAATTTCTTTACACTAACTAACAGACCGGGTATCAAGAAGTATGAAAGCAAACGAGATAAAACGAAATTCAGTTCAAATAAAACGAAGACGAACACCAAGACGGGATTTTTATAGAATCCCAAACAAAAAAAGAATAAATAAAACTAAATCTATCCATACATATTATAAAACAAAGTCCTCTTTTCTGTCTGTCTGTATGTTATCGATTTTCTCAAAATCTACTGAACGGATTTTTATAAAAATTTGGTATGGAGATAGTTTAAGACCCCAGTAAGGTTATAAGCTATGTATCCCAGGAAAATATATAGCGGGACGTTTATCCCGGAAAACTCTTTCACGTAGGCGAAGCCGCGAGCAAAAGCTAGTAAATCCACAAATCTACTTTCCTTACAAGTTTCTAACGCATCCAAGATATTCCTAGGACAAGATGTCTCCCTAATAACTTACCATCAGTCAACAGTTTCCTTGCCGTTTTCTGCAAAAGTAGTTTTAAGATTTACCACCTCTCGACATTTGTCGACCTGTGCAAATACCTCACGCCTCGTTTAAAGGATATATGAGGGGGCAAATATGAGCCATGGCCCGGAAGACTGTTTTCACAGTTTTATGGCGCGTTAAAGGTATATTGCGAAGTAATTTAATGTCAGTATAATAATAATAATAATATCAGCCCTGTATTATATACTTGCCCACTGCTGAGCACGGGCCTCCTCTACTACTGAGAGGGATTAGGCCTTAGTCCACCACGCTGGCCTAGTGCGGATTGGTAGACTTCACACACCTTCGAAATTCCTATAGAGAACTTCTCAGATGTGCAGGATTCCTCACGATGTTTTCCTTCACCGTTAAAGCGAACGATAAATTTACAAAGAATACACACATGATTTTTTAGAAAAGTCAGAGGTGTATGCCCTTGGGATTTGAACCTGCGGACATTCGTCTCGGCAGTCCGTTCCACACCCAACTAGGCTATCGCTCGCCCGTATAAAAATCCGTTTTACTATGATTACAAATAACGCTTAGAATTAAAATATATTAGGTACGCAGAACAGGCCACCGCAGGTTTTAGGCGGTATGACGGTATAATTGGGGAAGGCCGGTGAGTACGACATAATTATTCTTCCGCTCAGCAGGTTCAAGAATGGCATCCATAACATCGATTATTACTGCGGGAGAAAAAAAGGGTTAGAGTGCAATCAATAATTATTATTTAAGCCGTGTCCTGGAATGTATGTCCGGTGAGTACACCAGCAACATCTCAGGACCCGCTTAGGGGATGGATTGTTAATAACCCTTTGTTAGTTATCATTGTTACATAAGGAGGTAGTGTACAGGTCCTGTTTCTAAAGAACATGAGTCAACATTAATCAGTATAATGAGGAGGTTATACTGCTTAACATCTTTGATCCTAGTGAATTGTATTGTAGAATAACTTTTGCCTGCGACCCGACCTCGTACATTTTTTTTCTAAGGTAAAAAATCTATGTACTCAGAAGTAACATAACTTCCTAGTAAAAGAAATTTCAAAATTGTTTCACTAGTTCCAGAAATCAGCCAGTACAAACCTACAGACCAACAAACTTTACCTCTTTATAATATTTGTATAGATTAGATATAAATAATTGTAATTAGATAATCGAAACGATACGTACTAACTATCAGAAATTTAATTAACTCATAAAATAACTATAAAATAATTATATAGCAATAGGTAATTTTGGTCTTTCATTTAATAATAACTACTGGACTTGCATTTGTTTCCATCGCATGAACAACATCACACCAAGTCCTGACTTTAATTCTCGAGAAAAACGCATAAAGCTATTAAGTAATGAACCAGTAATTAATTACTTGAGGAATACGATTGCAAAGAACACATTATACATTCCATACAATATTTTATGTGAACCAGGGCTGTAGTTAAGGGCTTAGTATCGGTGACACATTCAACGGCTTTTAGATGCAGCCCCTTAAATCGTAAGGGACCTTTACAGTGTAGCACGATGAAGTTATACATTATTGCATTAATGTATGTAAAGTTAGTATACGAGGAGGCCAGAAAATGTTAACATATCTAGTCTAGGCAATAAAACTTACTTTGAAAGGAAATGATTTATTTTGAACCCGTAAAATGTTATACATTATTTAGATTCCGTCAATATTAACTCTACCACCAATTCGGAAAGCAGTTCTCACCAGAGAAGAACGGATAAGAAACTCTGCTGCTCTTTTCAATATTAGTTTAAGGTATAAACTACAGTACATGATACAGGGAATAAAAAAAACAATTGGTTTTTTTATTGTTGTTTAGAGCAGTTGATATTTTTGTTTTTCTGGTTTTCCAGAACATGGTTTACGTGCCTCATCAGCTTCACCCCAATACATTCAGCGGCTTTTGCAATTACTTCTAACAAAGATCCTAAACTATATCCTAATACCATAAGGAAAATTGTGTTTCAAAATAATTCATTTTAAAATGCAGTCAAATGAAGGAAAAAATTGCAAATTGCCGTCTGTCATTGTAGTTTTACTTATCTTTGAGCATGAACTATATTGAGTTCTAGTGTAGACATGTAATAATAATAATAATATCAGCTCTGTATTTATATACTCTCCCACTGCTGAGCATGGGCTTTTACTACTGATGGAGTTTAGGTCTTAGTCCACAACGCTGGCTTAGTGCAGATTGGCAAACTACACACAGTTACCTTAAAAATTCTTAAAGAGAACTTCTCGTATATGCAGGTTTCCTAACAATATTTTCCTTTACAGTCAAAGCAAACGATAACTCACAAAAAATACACACATGACTAGAAAAGTCAGAGGTGAGTGCCTGTTGGTTTTAAACCTGTGGACATTGGTCACGGCAGTCAGTTTCACTGTCAACTAGGTATTCCGATTGTAGATCCCACATACTTGTATAATTCAGGTGAAGAACTCACACGGTTCCTATGAATAGAAAAGTAATGTACCGTCCTGCCCTACGCCCCTGTCAACCAGGCAGCATAATTTCATTTTAAAGTTGTAACAGATTAATAAATCTTGCACGAGTCGAGACGCGGCGGACGCCCTTTGTTGGCTGGCTACCATTTCTTTTGATGTTATAATAAATTTACGTAACTTCTCCGGGAATCTGTTTGTAATTAGTTTCGTTTTGAATTATATAGCTGTTAAGTCGGATCTTATATATTAGGCTGGATTTGTGGCTGCAACCGCGTGGAAGTCTTGTGAAATAGGAAAGAATTTCTTGGAAGCACAGCGCAGAAAAAAAGTACTAGTAGCAGTGAGTTTATTGAAATTACACATTTTTTATAATTATATAGAATTTCATAAACATATTACAATACATTGTATTAGTCAAAAAAAATAGCCACGACATTTTTTTAAATAAAGCACGAATTACTTTGCCGTTATTTATCTATTTTTAATCAAACATCATATTTAAACAATAATAAAAAAGCAATACAAATTGGTAAAGAATATAAATGAATACACAATCATCAGTAACTTTCAGTTCACTAAAATAAATTTGTGATACAACACAACATACACTATAAAATTTTCAAAACAAGCGTCCTCACTTCCAATCGCTTCGTGATCTTTATAAGCAATAGTTTAAGGAGCAATATTCAACTCATCTTTCACTTCAACAGCCTGTAGTCATAAAGCGGATCGATAAGTATAAACCACCCAACCGCCCATAAAGCTGGTGACTGCAAACGAAACGAAGAACGCCATTTCCACCGCCATCCGCGGCAGTCTTTGCACATAGCCCACTGCGGCCACAAACCTCGCAGCAACAAATAGGCGAAGCAGGGTAATCGCTGTCTGCTCGTCAGGAGACGTCGTCATATACAGCCCTGCCACGAGCCAGAATGGAGTCAAGTTCTTCAAGTCACTTATATTCGCTCTCTGGACCTTCTCTGGGTTGCAGACGATCTGAGCCAGTGGAGCTAAGGCTAGTAACTTCAGCGCCAAAATGGCAGAGTATAGGTAGTAGCTCTGCATGAGCATTGAGTTTTCTGATGACATTGCGAAATTTTGGAGAATTTGTGATTTTTTTGGGAAATTTTTGATTGGTTTTGACGTTTATCTATTTAGAATGTGACAGAATGCAGGACTTTAATTTGTAGCAATTTCATAGAACCTCTTTTTAACTCGTCTTGATCTTTATAGAAATTATATTTGTTCACCAATTTATTATATAGCCTAAACGGGAAAATCAAACTTTAATTGTGATAAAATATTGAACTTCTTTTTGTACTGACAACGTTGTCTTAAATCGAAAAAGCAAAAGTGGCGACCAAACCAAGTTATTTATTTTTCTGGTCTAGGTATACGTAACTGTCATTATAGACATTTTATTGTTTAACCCGTCATGACTTGTCAAAATTTTATTTTCAAATATGTACAGGTAGCTGAATGTTTGCCGCCAAACATTGACAGCTACGCGTGTGACGGAAAAATAACCTTATTATGTAGTATATAAGGTTATAATCCCGTGACACACGCAAATGTCATGTAGCTGTCTTGGCTCGCCGGCGAGCCACGAGAGACCAAGAGTTAAATATCAAGTTAATAGGACCTTTCAATCAACGATTCGCCATTGCGGCTTCTTTACTAGTCGCATACGATCTAAGTCCGTGAGACCGCCGCAATGTACAATAGTCAATCCATTAATAACATGAACTTTATTATAATTAAGAAAGTGGTTAAATGATCTACTGAGTTCAGCGATGTTATAAAAGCCTTTATATGGTAAAATAATTACTTACTTCATTTTACTTTAAAGAAAGAAAAATATTTAATTATAACATGCTAGAAATATTTATGATTTAAGTCGCGGGTGAACGCAATAACAGAAAATCTAGCTTTACTGGGGTTTCTTAAATGGATGAAACAAATGTAGTTTTATTAGAAAACTTTAATTTTACACCATCTGGTGGCACAAGTTGTCACTACTTTACGCGCTTGGCTAAGATTTACCGAATACATTTAATTAAACTAAAATGTACTTCATATTTCTTTTTTCAGAAAATCCGTTATATTCTTTAATCACGTAATATTGCATAATTGGTCTGACTATCAGTAGATAGTCTAGTAAGAGATGAACATAATTATTATGGCCCGCACATAAAGAGTTCCTCAGTTCAATTCCGAGCTTTAGCAACACCTGTTGTTACCGTCTAGTAAATTTAGTTAAAATTATCATAAAGAAAAATATCCAATATCTTGTCTGGAACGGAATCATGGTATATGTAAGTGTAAATGGTTTTATAATCGTTCTAATCAAATAAATAAATAAATTTAAATAATTAAAATAAATTAAATGTTCGTCCTCTACCAAAAACCTAAACGTCCACGAATTGAGTACTCATTGAAAACCAGCGCTGTAGTAATACATCTAGGTTTTATTACAGTATATAGCCGAATGTGAGGCCTATTGTTGGTGCAATAATTGCTTAGGTTATATAGAATTTTGTTCCAACAATAAACTTCTTTCGTTCTAACATCGGTGCACCTGTTGGCCTCAATAAACAATAATTGCACCTTTATGATACAGGCGTGATATAATTCAGTTCTCTGTCCATTATTTACCGTAGTTAATTATACTCGACAAAGCAGAATGTCCGCCTTACTAATCATAGTGGGTCCTGTCGCAGTGGCTGTTCTGACGGTACAAAGTCAATGAGGGCTTGCAATTACCATCTACATTTAGGAGTTTTGTATTCAATGCTGACATTGAAGTTAAATTTTGTAAATATATTTTCAGAAAGATATTTAAGGGCTTCTGTTGGATATAATGGATGTTAGGATATTATTTCTTAACATTATATTTCGTACAGCAGTTTTTCAAACATATTATATAAGCTAGTAGCTATTTATCCTAAAATAGCCTGTCCCTGCATCGATTTTCCTTGGTTAAACATCCATAAATCTACGAGCACAATTCAAAATAATTCAGAAACCTCAACGATGTAATCAAAATCTATTACAATCCTGGACCCAATTTTGTATACAAACTTTGCGGTAATGAATCGGCTCACGAAGATGGGATCCCATTTGGGCCTGATCGATTCCGGGGAAATGCGTTTTAATAAAAGAAGTCCGTATCACAATTCCGGTTGGACGTCATCTTATTACAATCTTAGAATGAAGATTGCTTTTGCATACGATTGGAAAGGAAATTGGGAAAAGGACCGAAAGGGTGTTTGATTAGTTTCATGAGAGGTACTTGTACTACGCGATTCAAATATGTTATATATAATGAAACATTTGATAAACCTGATAAGTACATTATTTTTATAGGTTATTAAACAGAAACGAAATCAGTAGTAGGCATACATAACCTTAGGGAGCTAAAACAGGGAGAAGTATATTAAAATTAAACTATTTTTCGATTTTTATTGTGATTCTTGAAGACCTGCGGCTGCGGCTGCCAGACTTCAAGACACTGTGAGCTCATTCTGCGTAGATCAGACCACCAACAGCTAAAATTTAAAAGTTTTATAATTGTAAAATGTAGGTAGATGTTGTAACTTTGACTTTGCGGATGACCAACTCCTCAGTCTCCCCCGTGACCATGAAGGCTGCAAAGTCTTCGAAAGTCCGGAGTAAACTAAAATATTAAAACCGCGATAAAATCCGAAAAATAGTCAAATTTTAATGTCTAACGTTCGCGTAAACGTAAGAAATCATTAGTAGGAAGTATATCCAAACGCCCCTGTATAATAAATTATGCTGATGGATCAATGTAATTTTAATGACATCAGTGTCGCAATAATTTGTAACCGTAACAGGAAAAATATAAGTAGCGAAGCCGCGACCAAAACTTTGCTTTTGTAAACATAATATAACTAATTACAAATATAATATTAAAACTATTTTCGCAACCAAAATTTTATTTATATCAGCAACATTCAATCCTTTTGTCAAAACATCAAAATTTGAAATGGCGCAAACAACAAGAAACAAATTAATTCTATCAATATCTTTAGAAAGCCCTTTAACGCAAACATACATGGTGCACGCGGCGCTTCTGGCCATAAAACTGTTAGCTCTTAGTCCCATGGCAGCAATGACTTGGGTCAGAAAAGGCGTATTCCCAAATCCAGATATCGTAAGACGAGCATACCTATCGGAACTGAAAAATCTGGCTCCATTTTGGATTGTAGGAGCATTGTACGTAACAACAAATCCTCAAATCGAAGTGGGTGTTAGTTTGTTCCGAATATATACGGTTGCGAGGTTGATTGTCGTGTTTGGATATGCAACGAAGCCTCTCCCAGCTGCGATCACGGATATAGCTCTCTTGACTTCCTTTTTTATAACGTTTTACATGTCGCTCTGGGTCGTGTACTGTTATAGGAAAGCTATATGAACTTGTGAATTTATGTATATATTTTTATTTACAATGTTAATAAAAATATTATAAGTTTAGTACAATGTGTTAATATTATATTTACCTACACCTTAAGTATATCAATTCACTTTTTAATTAATTCAGATGGAGAGATATATACACACTCACACCTTTAATTCCCAAAGGGGTAGCCAGGGACGCAACTGATGCACCTACTTTCTGCCGAGAGTATTCCGCCCCATGATAATATGGTAGGGAGCTATCGCCATATCGGGCACGTATCTCAGACTCTGGACTGAGTAGGAAAACCCAAAATCACTTTGCCCGACGCGGGGATCGAACCCGAGACCTCAACACTGCAGGCATACCATACTACAACTAAGTCAGATGTACAGTATTTGGAAAATCATATTGCTGTCCAGCTTAGTAAAGAGACGAGTATATTACTCGGCTGATGGTAACCATCACATACTATCATAAATAGCTGAAACATAACCATGAACTTTGAAATTCATTAGTACTGCGTAGCTTAAAAGCACTCATCACTGCAATTTCATAGAATTATTATTCGGAAACTTAGATGCAAGATCGTGTTGTTTATGATATTTTATTATTATTAATACAACAAATATTTTGGCTTTAATAATAGTAAATTATTGACAATAGCTGTTCAATTTGTATTATTTTAGTAAATCAACTACTCTTTTAAACAACTTTACAAACTCAACCAATGTTACACCATCTGTGGTTTAATAATTCAATTTCAATCCGTTTTAAATCTTGACTTATACTTTCAAATAAGGCAATCTAAGCAATCTAATTTAATCTAGAATATCAGATTTAGTAGAGCTTGACCTTTGATTCCGAAAATTAATATGCAAAGCACATTAATGGGATTTGATGGAAAGACGCCCTTTTTCTTCAATTAAATTAGGCTTTATGAATGTCCAATTCGTATTCTGCTAAAGATTTTCCAGGAAAATAACAAGACTGATTATTCAGCACTGGCACCTTTACAGCGAGTTCGATTCGAAGTAAACTGCTTCGAAATACTAATACAGGATGTTCAGTTATTTATGGTGTAGTTAAAATATATTTTTTTTATTTGGAAGGAAAATGTCAAATTAAAGGAAGATTCGAAATTTTACGAGTTGGGAGGTTCTTTAAAAACGAATGCTGCTTTGAGACGAATTTATTAAAATACTTGTCAGCAATAAGAATATTTTATTCATCAAATCAAGAACCGACTGATTATGTTTAACTATATATTGTTTATATAAATAAATCTTATTATTTTTTTTTTTTATTTAACTTCAGTTGTATTTTATGTTTCTTCTCTAAGACCATCACGTACTTTACATTTCGTTTTGTCAAATTCTTAAAACTACTTCTTAAAAAACAATAATATATAATCAAACAATTACTTTCTTTTGGAGCACTCTGTATCACTATATCTGTGTATTCGAGTCACGTAATCTTTAAGGACAGATGTATCTCCAATGTTTTGTGATCGGAAAACTGAGATTTTCAAAGTATTTTATTGGAGACAAAACGATTACTCTCAAAGTGAGTTCGGCGAAGTTTAAAAATAGCCGAGTTGAAAAGTCTCATGACGGATTTATATGGGAGTAGTGAAATACATTGCATGGTATTTCGGAAAAGTAAACTTTCAACATTGTCATTACGTTTTCTTTGTATGAGCACGGGAAAGGGGACCAATAGAATGTCGACTGACGAGAGATGATTACCCCTCGGCAGTCGATACAATTATGCCGGCCTGTTAGGACCGGGTATACGGTCAGATCCCGGAACGCGACACACTTACGTGGACCTCTATGGCGGGTTGTAACACCTTGTGTATGGCGTTCGCTATCCGGGCGAATATAAAGTATATTCTTCCACCAACAAAAGGAATGTAATTTTGGAATTATAATGGATAATAGGTGTATTTTTTTTTAATTATAAGGGATAATATGATAAAGTATCAAAATTATTAATTTGCTCAGTTATTTTTATAGCCGACTGTACATTAAATCGATATCGGTCTAGAAATGTTATCAGTTCTTTAAATCTCATTTTTACCACTTATAATATAAGGTGAGGCCATTTTGACGGTAAAAATGAGTTTTTAATCGACTGATATATTAACGATTTATGATAACATTTTTTTATATAAACGCGGGCTAAATTATACACAAACAGGACGTTATTTTTGATTCCAAAGTATAATAATTTTTAAACGTTTCCTCTGTTTAATTTCGTTTAATATTGTTTAGAAAGGATCTTAGGGTTGAAAATGGAATTTTTCAAGAGAAATATATTTTCGGGCACGTAATTTTATACCCTGGTTCCTATAGCATACGTATACAAAAAATCACCCATGTATATCGAATATTTAGACCGAAAAACCCAATATTACTTTTATGATATTTTGATTTTTTTTTTCGATCATCAGGCGCAGAAAAGTCACTTTGTCGCTTCCATAAAAAAAAATATCAGTTGTAATTATAAACTCGTTTTTGCTAACTTAATATCGTGTTGAATCCCCTCAAAATGAGTTCAAAACACAGCCATTTCGTTTTTACAACGTGTTAATTATTGCACCGACTCCATTGGATTGAAATAAGGATAATTATAATAATAATTATATATCTTACTGGCTGACCTGGCGAAATTCCCGCCGCTATTTTTTTTTTTGCCATCTATCACACTCGCTTTTCTGAGATTTTAAATTATTTGTTATTAAATATTTTTTTTTTCATACAAAACCTTCTCCGGACAATAACGAACACATACAAGAAAGATTTTTCCAATTTGCAGTCGTTTGGAAGTTATGTGCGTACAAACATTTCAGTGATTCATTTTTATTCATTAACCGACTTCAAAAAAAGGAGGAGGTTATCAATTCGACGTGTTTTTTTTTTTTTGTATAGATATCGATACATAGGCTGTTGACGTATAACTCTATTATAGTTATATCACAAAAATAAACAGTCAATACATATACAACAGTCACATCCAGAGTGTTCCTTGAAACGTGAAGACAGCAAATACAAGGAACAAGTGTCCCAAAACTTGCAGCTCGGGAACAAATATTTGTATTTAGAGAAAACATGGAGAGCATAGCCGAGAACTCCATGAATTTAGACAGTAAATTTACTGATCCGTTACTAGCGTGTTACACGAAAAGCCTACCTCATGATGTACAGTAAGTACTTAATAAAATTATTCGTCATTTGGCACTATTAATGCAGTAAAAACCGAAACTAAGACCACTTTTTTTATCGTTGGCACGGGAAGTCTTTACTGAATCCGGTGTGTTTTTTTTTTGTGTGTTTAGGCATCTTTGCAGTCTGCAGGATATAAATCTGAGAATATCCTGGCTTAGTAAGTGCAGGAGCAAGAAGAATAGTGGGGAAGGATAGGCAGCAGGGAGAAGAAGAGGAAATTTTCGTGGACCTTCAAAGGGCTCAATGTGAATTTACAACTATGAGATATACAAACATAACTGTGCGACTAGGACTGCGACAAATGTCCTCTCCGTGCAAGAAATACCTCAAAGGGGATGCATGTGGTGTTAAATGAGGTGAACCCTGTAAATGTCGACCGGCAAGAGATAAAAACAGCCCTATTCCATCGACACTGTTTCTTTATTTACTCTGTTGTACCAAACACAAAAAAAAAACATTACAAAGAAGAAAAGAGAGACAAAAGGCACATGTACAAATGGCGGTCTTATCGCTTTAGGCAATGTCTTCCAGACAACTATGGGATGGATATTATAAAAACGAGAAATAGAAAGTTATGCCAGCCTAGCTAATTGCTTCATCACGCTCAGCTTGAAAGACTAATTTATAGGAAGAAGGGGATACAGTTCAATTTCAGTAATCTAGTAAAGAAACATGTATATATTATAATAAAATTAAAAGTATATGACCTTATTAAAACGTTATGACCTCTGCACATTGTAGATATTAAAGAAAAAGTGATAGAAGAGTCTTTATTGGAGCGACAGAAGCCAAAACGACAGATTTAGAATTTTTGTCTGTGCGTATGTTTGTGTCACGCAAAAACTGCGGCATGGAATTGAATGCAGTTTTCTCTAATGTATTGCTAGAGGTCTAACCTAAAATATAGGTTCTATTTTATCCTGGAAATACTTTTTCACGCAGGTGGAACCGCGAGCAAAATCTAGTGCTAAAAATACATTATACCATGTTTTGGACAGTATGTATATGTTATCTACTTTGGATGGCTTCCAAAATCTCAAATGTAATCGACCAGCTTAACTTCTCCCCAAATAACATAAGCTCTGTAATATTTTACTACAAGAATACATCCCGTATAATAAATATATAGTTATTACAAGAAACAGTTGCCAAATGAATATGGAGCCAAACATAGAAAGTTGTATCATTTGCGTTTACTAATATAGCTTTATTCAGCACAGATATAAGTTAGTATTTTCAATAATATACCGATTACAAAAAAAAACAAGAAGTTTCAGTGGTTTATCGCTTACTCACAATACTCTCCGAAGAAATTTACAAAAAAACCGTGCACTTTTAGGGTTCAATACCTTATTTCTCTTCTTTTAAAGCCTATTTTCCAATCTATTAACTATAAATGTTTTTTTTAACCCATTCCTTAAACACAAGCCAAAACATATTGCAATTATAATTATCTAGTTTAGTCCATTTGCGGTAGTCAGCGGCTTGGTTGAGTCCCTGTTTATGTCCGTGAATGGCGGTGGCGGCTTACCAGTAAGCCGCTAGTTCCACGTACCTCAGTTTGAAAGTAACTGCACACCTATAGACCATGTCCTTTCTACAAAGACTATTTATATTAAAAAAGGATAGAGTGGGATATTTTTATCTCAGACAAAAAGAAGCGAGCGTAACAGCGATGTATACTCGTTGGTAAACTTTTTACAAGGCAAAAAATACGACTCCGATGTGGCAGTCCAATCCGCCTTTGGAAACTATTGATTCTCGGCCCTTTGGTTTGTTATGTAAAGCGATGAAAGAACTCCCTATGCGATGGCAAAAGTGCATAGATAACAATGCATACTTTGATTAATTATTATACACAAAAGAAATTGACTTTGTATTCCTCCCATACAAAACGCCAATTTCATATGTAAGGACCTAATATACCTAGTCTTGCCATAAATATTGTAATAAAGAAAAAAGAAAATTGTTAACTGCAAATAACATTTATTACTTTTACAGTGTGTCAGTTTAATACATAAATATAAAACAATTAAAATATAAAAGCTTATTCGAAGTGGTCTCCATTGGCTGCAATACAGTC
The DNA here is from genome assembly GCF_014839805.1 of Manduca sexta. Classification (NCBI taxonomy): domain Eukaryota; kingdom Metazoa; phylum Arthropoda; class Insecta; order Lepidoptera; family Sphingidae; genus Manduca; species Manduca sexta. The sequence goes on along the minus strand of NC_051133.1, from coordinate 2,861,813 downwards.
CTTTAAACGATGAGGCCAGTTATCAATAGAAGCACGCACTCTTTCCATGGGAAAATTCTTCACTGCCAATCGTATAGATTGTTTTAGGGACTCAAATTATCATGGCGTTTAGAGCAAGCTGTACTCTCTAAAACTGACCACAAATCATAATCCAGCGGATTAAGATCGGGACTAGACGACGGCCAGTCTTCAGCTCTGATGAAGTCCGAAACGTTCGATTCCAACCAAGACTGCGTGGACCGAGCTTTATGACCCGGCGCCGAGTCTTGCTGGAAGGACCATACTTGGTTATTGAACATGGTGATGTTAAGGGGCTTAACTACCTTCTCAAGAATGGTATCTTGATACACTTGTGCCGATGTTTTGATACCTTTTTCACAAAAATATGGCTCAGTCACTCCTTCATAGCTAACACCCCACCAAACCATCACTGAAGTCGGATAATGTCCACGTTGCACTCTGTCGACTAATTGGGAAGCTTCCTTAGAGCTTTGAGCATAAATACGGTCATTTTGTTTGTTAAAATGTTGCTCAATTGTAAAAATTTTTCTCATCCGTAAACAAAATTTTTCTGTGACCTCCCTTTGCGTACCGCTTCAGTAGTTGTTTCGATTTTACCACCCTATTCTTCTTTAAATTATCAGTTAAGAAATGGCCAGTGCGTCTCTTATAGGCTGCAAGTCCTAAGTCATCTTTTAAAATACGCGACATGGTTCTAGGTGCTATCTTCATTTCCCGAGATAAAATCTTTTGCTTTCGGACAGGATTTCTTCGAATTCTTTCCCTTACTGCTTTGACCACCTTTTTCGTACGAACACTACGTGGACGGCCAGATCTTTTCTGTCACAAACAGAGGAGGTCTCATTGTACCTATTAATAGCCCGGTACACAAACATTTTACTAATACCAAGTGTATGGAGAGTTTTAAAAATTGCATTTGGCTCCATACCTACTTTGTGTAATGCTATCACAGCGATTCGGTTCTCTTTATCACCCCACACCATTTTAATATCGCAAAATATTTTACAATGTATTGGCGCCAAAATGAGAAAACACAATGAACAATCGTATAAAAATGACAGATTCGAAATTCAAATGTAATATTTTTTTATAATTAAGTGTAACAGTATTTATGGCCAGACTAAGTATATATATTATAGAACATACTATTTATTTATAGTCCATAGGGAACACCCTATGGACTACAATAGTGCGAGCGGTCTTAATGAATTTTTTAGGTAATCCTCAGATTAGCTCAGCGGATCAGCCTGTGAAGTTTGGGAGCGATCAGACTAACAGAAGTCATTTGGGTATACATAATTAATGCTACCCGTAGGAAGCCAGGCCGGCTTTATAAACATAGTAGAACGCGTCCTAAAAGTTCATAATTTTACGATGATTTTACTTTTACGATGTCTCCGGAAGAAGACATCGTAAGTCACACTGGTTTTCTAATCCGAAAAAACCAACACAAGTTATATAGTAAATCAATGTATACTGATTTGTTATGTTTGCGTGAATGTTAGACATTAATTTAAAACTATAAAAAAAAATCCTGTATAATTGTAAAATGTAAGTAGATATTGTAACTTTGATTTTTCTGATGACCAACAAATTAGTCAGCCACGTGACCACGAAGGCAGAAAAGTCTTCGAAACGTTGGCAGAAAATTATAATATAAAAACCGTAATAAAATCCGTAAAATAGTTTTAATTTAAAATAAGTATTTTACGATCTTTTGTGATAGAAATTAACATTCGTGATAAGATTAATTTGGAAAGCGTTTATGGTTGTTGACTGCTTCGGTGACGTAATTGTAGGTACTGCATGCCCGGTACGACAGCGCTCTGAGGTCTTGGGTTCGAATCCCGGATTGGGCAAAGTGATATTTGGGATTTTCTGCTCAGTTTCAGCTCGGAGTCTGGAAATTACACGCGATATGGCGATAGGCTCGCCCCCTATCACATCATGGGACGGAACACACTTGGCGAAAAGTGGGTTTGCATACCCCTTCGGGGATAAATGTGTGATGTCGTGAGTGTGTGTGTTATGGTTGTAGATATCGTTGGTAAATATTCTGCGATATTTAACGTTTAGACTTAAGTTGCTTTTTGCCTGCGTTCAATCAATCCTTTTCTGGGATCAAAAGTGTTATTGTAATTGAAAATAAAGCTGTCTATTAAAAAAAACGTTTGTGGACATCAGTTTATGACATTGAAATATTCATCATACATTATACAAACAAAACCTAATAAATACATAAGCTCTAGACCGTATGAATTTTGTACTATCATAAATGAAATATCTAGTTGTAACTACATTCGACGATTCGAACACATTTAGCTCGATAGAAAGAAGAAAAGTTATTACTAAAACTATTATCTAGATCAAATATTTGATAGCCAATAATAATATCGGAGCTAAATCATCGAGAATATAAAAGTAAATTGCGTTCAAGCAATATATTCCACTTTTCTCTTAAAATAAAACATACATTTGCAAAATACTTACAAGGTACTTCATACAAAATGTATTGAGTCTGAAAGCCTTACCTGTTTCGGCCAATAAGGATTATTATGCCGGCATGTAAAGCCATTTGGAACCTTCAAAGGCTTCCAAAGGTATGTCAAGACTGACCGTAGCATTTTATTTTGTCCAAAATTAGACAAGAGTCTTTGAAGAGTCTTAAGGCGCTTAGACCTTACCCTTTTAACGGTGTAAGTAAATAGAATTTTAAACCTATTTGGCTTCTGAATACGTATGGTTTTTAAGAATTTTAAATATAGAACAAGTAATACGCGATCCTAAATTTATATTTAATGGTTTCCAGTGGACGACATTTATTCATCCAATACTAGTTTTTGGTCGCGGTTTCGCCCGCGTGTAAGAGTTCGTCCAGGTAAAAGTGCCGCTATATATTTTAAGTTATAACAAAATATTACTCTTATTACAGGGTAGTAAGAGCGTGGAACAATCTCCCACAGGATGTGGTTGCAGTAGACAATGTGAATTTAAGAATAAACTTGACAAATATTTTACTGGGAAGTGAAACCGGAATCGATAATTACAGGATACAGGCATTTCAGTTAAATAAACTGCCTGCCTGATGGCAAATAATAATAATAATAAAAACGTATGTCCTTGACAAATTAAACAAACTCTATATCATATTTCATCAAAGTCTATTCGGTAATTTTGACTTTATCACTTTTAGAAAGACAGATAGAAGTGGTGGGCGACTGTTTTTTATAACTCGTTTTTGCATGCGGCTCAGCCCGCTTTATCAAATTTTCAGGGGTAAATATTTTCCTGGTATAAAAAGTAGCCTATAGTACTCAGGAGTAATGCAGCTTACTAATAGATTAAAAATATCAAAATCGATTTAGTGATAACTGAGATTAGCGCGATTATGTGTTTACTACAAAATCGTTTTAGTTATTAGTCGCTTAATATTCTTAATATTAATTTAAAATTCTTTTAACGTTAAATAATTTATATATTTTAAAATGATTGCTTTCCAGTACTGTAAATAACGTCAATGAATGGTCAACTTTTAATATTTTGACTTTTGAATTATTTGTGGTACAGAAGGAATTATTTAGTATATCCGCCGGGAAAATCACCTCTGGAGACAAATTGTATTGAAATTACTCAATACGATAATCGACGATACAAAATTTAATTCGAATAAAATAATCCTTAATCGAATAATAATTGATTTGGTAAAGTTAAAATCAATCAATTTGTTATAATTATAAAGTCAACTAAACGTACCACGCACATCTTAATGCCAACTAAATCAAACATTAAATTAAATTTGAAATGAAATATTAAGGCCTTTGATGTTTTAACATCACAAACAAAAATTTAGATTGATTAATCGACGGTTTGTTTAGCTGTTAATTGGAGCCTGGGATTTCTCAAAATGGGGTTTATGTTATTTTGACACGTGGGAATTGGATAAAGTCTGATAATTGTTAAATTCATTAATGATTTATTATTTTACGACGCTTGAAAGGCTATCTCTATCTAAGCGACAATCAGTAAATTTTTGAGTAGAGCGCTTTAAAGTTTTCATTATAATATGATAATTCATAACAAGTCAACTTTTTATTTTATAAAGATATAGTCTAATGTTATTAAAATTGTCCTAGATCTACAAAAACTAGATTAAATGACGCAGAAAAAATGGCTATTCAAATATTTAATCCATTTTCGTTATATTTGTCGCTTCGATATGTCTTTCAAGCGTCATTTGGTGTGAGTTTTGAATAACATAATTTGAAAATGTACGGGTTTGAAGCACCGTGTAGGCAAGGTTTTACGCGCACAGTGCACGCAATGATTTATATTTTATAATAATGTTGCTAATTGCTACCGTTTATGAGAGGTGTTGCTTAGCATTAGGCGAGCGGCTGGCTCGTTTTTTCATTTAGTAGCATGAAAAAACATCTGGGTTAACGTCGAACTAGAGACATTGGTACCGTGCAGCGCTTAATATAACCCAATTAAAATGGGCAGTAAGTAGTTTTTGAGAAAATACGAGCATATGTATACATACGAATTGAACACAAAATCTCCCTTTTTAAGTCGATTAAGGAATCCATCTTCTGATACATTTTTAAATTAGCAATTGCTTCTCATTCATTTTTACTGTTCCGAACATACAGGGGATGCATTTATTTCTGGCCGTTTGTTATTTCTAAGAGCTTCATTTCACTTACCATCAGGTGCAATAAAGGCACTTTGCTGAGTCTTACATACAAAAAATAATTATAAAGTTAAGTTTCAATGTTTCTTTGTAGTCTGTTAATTATTTGATGAATGGGACGATACGCTTGTTCTTTTACGTTTTTTTTTTCATTTCATTTCATTTTTATTAAATTTATGTGAACTGGTTAGTGTGATTTTTACTTTTTTTAACTTCATTATGTTTTGGGATTTCTTTATGTCATGGTATTATGCGAATAAATATTTTATATTTGTATTCAACTGAGCATGAACAATAAAATCAATGGTCACAGCCCATAAACGCGTAAAATAATCGTGCATTGGCTGTTCATTACATTTTTCAAACATAAAAAATCCAGTTGGCTTACATAACCACAACACCGTTAGTATCAACTTGAAAAAACTCATTTGAGTCCAAGCAAGTCACGTATGCAATAAAGGCGGTATAATGGCATGAGGTTATTCCCCCAACACCATATCTTTGGATGGTTATCGTGAAAATAAAATGCTGCGTGGCAACTTACTTTGTGAAGATTTCGTACGTGTTACCTACCTGGAGAGGCCCTTTGAGTTAGGTATTTTTTGTTAAGTGAAGGAATGAGCATGCGGCTTGCCTGATGTTAAGTGATTTGACCGCCCATAAACAGTCTCAAAACCGTACAGAACTTGGAATTGCAATCTGCGTGGCACTCCACTGCGCTCATCACTACTACCCGTATTAGATATTATTCCCTACATCCGAATGTAAGTTTTATCTCTATATAAATTAAATATAAATTAGAACAGTATTTATTAGTGCCTATATAAACTCACTCCAGTGCTGTACCCGTATAATTTTAAATATGTAGAACAGAATTTATTATTTACCTTACAAAGTTACAACGATACATTCTTAAACCATTCTAAAGGTTACATACAAAATGATTTTTTTTATGTTTACGAGAATGTTAGACATTAAATAAAACTATTTCACGGTTTTTATATTATGATTTTTCCCGACATTTCGAAGACTTTGCAGCCTTTGTAGTCACGGGGGGGTCTGAGAAAAAAACTATACAATTCTAAAATGTAGATAGATATTGTAACTGACTTTTCGGATAACCCACACGGCAGGCCGCATCGTAACCACGAAGGTTACATACAACTTTAATCCACCAGTCTTATCTTGCTCGTGTGATAAATATATCGACTGCAATAACAAGGGTAGACAGAGGATGTATCGAATTTGCCAGGATCGACGCTAACGTCTCGCGCTAATAGCGTCAGCGTCGCGCTATCGTAATTAAATTGCTGGATTAGCTGGCGCAGAAGCCACACGTTTTATAGACATACAAGGCGAGACGCTGATCTAATTTTGTATTCTCGTAGGGTGGGCAGGCTCTATAAAAGACAGGATTTTTGTTCGGAATTTAAAATATGTCGGGACGAGTACATCGCTTGTCTGATGATTAATAGCAATATAAGCTAGGAAGTTGGGTTGCAGAGCACTGTATGTATGGTAATTTTTTTTTCTGGTATTTGATGATAAATATTCCAAATGAATTTCAATGTTTTAAGGGTAAACTGGTTCAGTTTAAATTTATGACAACATATATTTTATGGAAATAATATTAGTTTTCATATTCCATCGACTTTTTTTTTGTTTTAATTGTCTCTCGAAATTAAGACTTTGCAGCCTTCATGATCACGGAGTGGACTTAGGTGGAGGTCGTCCGAAAAATCAAGGTTACAATATCTATCTACATTTTACAATCAAACACATTTAAAAGAAACAATATTCGCGTAAACATGAGAAAACAAAATATATTTTAAATAAATAAAAATCTACAATAAGATTAACAATTGAATGACTGACTGATCTACAGCTTAAACTGACAGCTCTAAGAGCATAAAATATTCTCGAATTTTACAATTTACTAGAGGCGTTAAATCTCAATGGGCTAAACCTCAAAGCATACACAAGTTATACATATATATGTATGCTGTAAAAACATAAAGAATACAAAGATATTTCAAATGATACTCACATGTAACACTGTTGTGATGTTTCCATGAAAAGGTGTTTTATTTATATTGAAATGTCACAAGTAAAATACTCACGTCACCCTTTGATATTCGAATACATTCTGTCCCTTTGTAGTTCATCCCAAAGCGATCGTGTTATGAAAAACTTGGAAACCTTTAGCAACTCTCCTTTTTATGTCATTTTTATTGATATACAAAATGATATACAGGTATTTATATCCACATATAATTCTAAAGTTACAAAGCTTATATTTCTATTTGAATCTGATATTTTTTTATATATCAAGGAATGGCAAATGTGACCCCACTGCACCTGATAGTGGAGTGGGGTCCAGTAGAATGTCGACTAGCGAGAGATGATTACCCCTCGGCAGTCGCCACAATTATGCCGGCCTGTTAGAACCGGATATATTCAGGCTGATGCTGGAACGCGACACGCTTGCGTGGTTCACTATGAAGGATTTTAACACCTTGTGTATGGTGGTCGCTATCGAAGCGGATATAAAGTATATCCTAACACCAGCAAATCTATACTATTATATAAAGCTGAAGAGTTTGTTTGTTTGTTTGAACGCGCTAATCTAAGGAACTACCCGGTCAAACTAAAAAAATCTTTTTGTGTTGGATAGCCCTTTGTTCGTGGAGTGCTATAGGCTATATATCATCACGATATGACTAATAGGAGCGGAGCAGTAATGGCTAATCTCAGGAACTACCCGTTTGAACTGAAATAATATTTTTGTGTTGGATAGCCCTTTATTCGTAGAGTGCTATAGGCTATATTTCATCACACTATGATCAATAGGAGCAGAGCAGTAATGGCTAATCTCAGCAACTGCCGGTTCGAATTAAAAAAATAATTTTCTGTTGGATAGCCCTTTGTTTCTGGAGTGCTATAGGCTATATATCATCACGCTATGACCAATAGGAGCGGAGCAGTAATGGCTAATCTCAGGAACTACCGGTTTGAACTGAAAAAATATTTTTGTGTTGATAGCCATTTGTTCGTAGAGTGCTATATAGGCTATATATAATAATAATAATATCAGCCCTGTATTATATACTTGCCCACTGCTGAGTACGGGCCTCCTCTACTACTGAGAGGGATTAGGCCTTAGTCCACCACGCTGGCCTAGTGCGGATTGGTAGACTTCACACACCCTCGAAATTCCTATGGAGAACTTCTCAGATGTGTAGGTTTCCTCACGATGTTTTCCTTCACCGTTAAAGCGAACGATAAATTCACAAAGAATAGACACATGATTTTTTAGAAAAGTCAGAGGTGTGTGCCCTTGGGATTTGAACCTGCGTACATTCGTCTCGGCAGTCCGTTCCACACCCAACTAGGCTATCGATATAGGCTATCGGCTATAGGCTATATATCATCACGCAATAACCAATAGGAGCGGCGCAGTAATGAAACATGTTGCAAAAACGGGGAAAATTTATTAGTTTTGAGAGCTTCCGTTGCGTGAACTGCGTAAACGGTTAAAGTTATGCAACAATGATGTATGACGAGATCGTTCCTCTTAAAAAGTTCTACAAAAATATATTATAAAACAAAGTCCCCCGCTGCATCTGTCTGCCTGAACGTGTTAAACTCAAAAACTACCCAACGTATTAAGATGAAATTTGGTATGGAGACAGTTTGAAACCCTGGGAAGAACATAGGCTCCCGGGAAAATATATAGCGTGACTTTTATAACGGAAAACTTTAGCGCGAAAAACTATATAATGCGGGCGGAGCCGCGGGCAAAAGCTAGTATATAATCTATTTCCATGAATTCTTATTATGACTGTCCGCATATTTTGAGAATTATCGTCTTGACCAATTTAAGGACGATTCCATCACAGTTCCAATTCGAGTATGGACATAGCTAATAAATAATATGGAAAACATGAAACGCGTGGCAACCCTACATTAGCGATAAGAGTCATGCCGCACGCCCGGACACCATCCCAGCTAAATGATGGATTAGCTAAAGTTACGATATATTTTACCCTTATCAAGCAACGGGGCCCAGTTTACACGAATTAAAAAAATCTTCCCTTTCAATGCTGTTCATCTTGATATTTACATTTTTAGTTATAGAAAAGAATGCGTAATGTTTTTTATAGGGAAAAGAAGTATGGTCGTTAAATATTCAGTAATGTAAGCCAAACCAGCAATAACAGAATCATGGACGTACTTCAGGCCTGAAATGAAAGGAGTAATAATTAGGAACGGAGAATGTTATATTGTGGGGCTTGTGGGTATCAGACACTCCAAGCAAAAGGCAAAAGCAAGCTATCACTTTAACTAGGTTTTATTTGAAAGATATTTCCCGTTCTTTGCGACCCATCGCTGTAGACAACTGTTAGGTAACAACTTTATTATTTCAGAGATTTCATTATTTAATCGCTTTTATTGTTAACTTATAAGAAAACCTTTTCAACATTCGGTATATCTATACTTATAATAAACCTGTTATAAAATGATGTCTGTAAATTATAGATATTGAATAAAATGTAATATAGGGGGTCTTTTTAGAGCAACAGAAGCTAAAACAACATTTTTTTTGTCTGACTGTGTGTTTGTATATGTACGTATAACGCAACAAACAACTGCATGGAATTGAATGCAATTTTAACAGATGTATTGCTAGAGGTTGAACTTAAAATATAGGCTCCATTTTATCCCGAGGAAAAACAAAAAACTATTCTCCACCTTGTCCAATAACAAACCACATATGCATTTCTTGACGGACACATAAGAGCGTGAAACAACCTCCCACAGAATGTGATGGCAGCAGAAAATGTAAACGGATTTAAGAACAAACTTGGCAAATATTTTGCTGGAAGCGAAACCAGAATCGAGGACTGCAGGATACAAGCATATCAGTTAAAGAAATTGCTAGCCTATTTTTTTTTTGTAGTGGCTTGGCAAAATGGCTTCACTGCACCTTATGTTAAACGAAGATACAAGCATACCCGGACGGTCGGCACAGTCATGCCGGCCTGCATAATTGCATCTTCACACTCCGTTTGAAGGACCCTGATAACAAATAATAATTTAAAGCGGGACGTATATCCTGGAAAATGTTTCACACGAGCGGTGCCGCGAACAAGAACTAGTTCACCAATAAGGCAGCATATTAGTCCTAAACAGGCGATTTTGGCAACGTTTCAAAATCTCAAACCAAAAAACAGTCTCAGAATAGACATCAATGTCAATTGCCCGAATAAGCTCTAAGACTATTTTAGTTCGCCCTTGTAACCTTATTTACATTCTCCAGGGTAGTAAAACCACAATCAAAACCAAATAAAATTATACAGTCGTGTTGTAAATGAAGTTTTGTTACAACTTAGAATTCTTCAACAGTTATATAAAAATATTTATTGTTTTTATTTGTTATAAATAAGATATTCTTGAATTGCTAGGCAAAGGAAATATTAAAACTAGATTCCTCGTGATCAAAAGTAAACTGTAAGTAATAGACTCTTATGGTTTATTATTTATTGGAAACTGACCAACATATTTCAAAAGAAACCCAAAATTCTGCAATATTTCTCTGACACGTACCATCTACAAACCTTAGAATCGAAATCACGTTGAAAATAAATCTAAATAACCTTCAACCGCTATAAATAAAATGGAAGAAACGAAAAACAAAGGAACCATCCTTTTTCGGAAGTAACACACCATTGCACCTGCCGAAAACAAGTTTGTGTAAAGCGACGATAAATCGTGGCAGGTGAGGTCGATACGACGCACCGACACGATTCAGCACTTTACATTATTTCACTTCACTTGGCTTAATAATGTGTACGTACCAAGCTTCACACATAGCCTTTATTGGGTAGGTCTTTCTTATATAATTGTGCGGGTAGTAAAGTCCGAAATAAAACTATTTTCTGGATTTGTTCGCGGTTTTTTTTATATTATTTCCTCCCGACGTTTGGACTTTGCAGCCTTCGTAATCACGGAAGGGAATGAGGTGTTTTCACGTCAAAGTTAAAATATCTACATTTTACAATTATACTATTTTATTTCAATGTCTAAATTCGTGTTAACATAAGAAGTAATTAGTAGTCTATTTTAGCCGCTAAGCACTGTGTGAGTACTTTTACATTTTAATGGCATTACAGCCAATGTATTACAAAGCATTATAAGACAATATCTCGCGCTAACGAGCACAGTAGAGTGCCACGCAGTGCATTGCATTTCAAAATTTGATCAGTGTTGCTGTTTCTGATTCATAATGCTTACCATCCATGGAGGGACTGCTCGTTTCGACGTTCAGTCGTGTAAAAAAATTTAATCTCTGATTTCAGTACTCATGTCAACGAATATGACGTAGCTAGAATGAATGTGGCCAGGTAGACATCTGTCATATGTCGGTGAAAGTTTTTGCCAGTGACAGCAAAACAATTGGGTGAAACCTTGTGAAGTTTTATATTGATAAAGAGCAGACTAGCCATTAGAATTTATTTGAAAATAAAAAAAATTCCTTAGGATTTTTATAAAACTACGTGTAATTGAATTACTAGGTGTCTTTTTGTTCATGCTGGTTTAAATCCGGTTATATCTCGATGACACCAGGTTCCGGCAAGCCGGTATAATTGTGTCGACTGTGGAGGGGTAATCATCTCTCGTCAGTCGACATTCTGTTGGACCCCACTTCACTTACCATCAGATGCAGTTTACTTTGCCCAGCACGTATAAAAAAGATGTGATCTCTTTCACATGACATGTATATTGCAAGAATTTGTATGTGTGCGTACGAATCCTTTTCTTCGTTCGCGTTTTTGGAGTCCGACACTCGTGACCCCCGAACTTTGAAATCTAAAATTAAGCATCACACGTGTAATAGTCCACAATATAATATCCGACATCCAGTTTCAATACAATTCTCTGTATTTAAATATATTTCGTGTTCCACATAAAAGAAATCAGCAATTAAAACACAAAGCTAACGAAACATTAACACCAATATATAATTCAGAATATTTAAACCTAGAGACAATCAACAGCAATTTTCCGTTCAACGCTTCCCAGTAAAGATCTATAGAAATCCGACATAAGCTCCACCTTTGAACCATTTATCGTCTTCATCACTCCTTTGAAGACAAAAGATCGCGACTCCACCGAAACGGGTCACCTGAATGAACTTAGGTCTTAGCTAAGATGTCTTACAATCGTTAATATTGATCGAAAACAAAAAAAATATATATCGGTATCGCTACGAAATGCCTAAACATAACGTTAGCGTTAACGATTATATAAAGGTATCTAAGTAACAGCCTATTTTAGGTAAATCTCAGTTCTATTCAATGGTAGGTCTGTCGTATGCGAGGGTAAATCTGGATAAGTGCTAATGCAATACTTACTTCTGCCGCCAACATTATAAATAAATAAATAAATAATATCAGCCCTGTATTATATACTTGCCCACTGCTGAGCACGGGCCTCCTCTACTACTGAGAGGGATTAGGCCTTAGTCCACCGCGCTGGCCTAGTGCGGGTTGGTAGACTTCACACACCTTCGAAATTCCTATAGAGAACTTCTCAGATGTGCAGGTTTCCTCACGATGTTTTCCTTCACCGTTAAAGCGTACGATAAATTCACACAGAATACACACATGATTTTTTAGAAAAGTCAGAGGTGTGTGCCCTTGGGATTTGAACCTGCGGACATTCGTCTCGGCAGTCCGTTTCACACCCAACTAGGCTATCGCCGCTTTTGCTTTTTTTTGCCGCCAACATTAGTTGGCATTAATAGTGTACTATTGTGTTCCGGTCTGCAGGACATTATAGTCAGCGTGAACACGGCATTATGAGACGATTTTAAGAGTCAGGTTGATGATAGCAGTGCAGTGCAACGAAGTACTGTATAATACAAAGTTCTGTATGGTGTTACTGTTTATGGGGGGTTGTATCGCTTACCATCAGGTGAGCGGTATATTCGTCCCGTCATTCAATGCAATAAAAAACTGGGACGCTTGGAATAAACTGTTTTGAGTAAATTGATTCTCATACCTAACATTAAGATCACTTCTGCACGTAAGATGTAGCTATAGTATTTAAAGAAAGATAAAGAAATGCAAATAAATTTAAACCTTCAATAGTCTCTATTGAATACAGTGCAATTAAAAGAACAAAGATTAATTTGGAAAGGACGCTTTCTTATACTCAAAATGGTTTAGTTGTAAATAATTTTGAAAGGGATGTTGATGGGGTCTGATTCTATAATATATAAAATTACGCATTTAGAAACAAATCCTTGGAACACAAACGTTTAATTTAAATAAATACATACTTTTTTAAAGAATCTGCTTTATTTGTTTTTAATATCTGGCAACCCTGAACCTCACAGAAGCGGCAACAATTTCACGCTTGTAAAACTTTTTTGACGGTAGACGCGCTGTCGCGGCCACACGTTAGGACTTTAACGAAGGTATTCGTATCCTTTATCTTAAGAATGTGGAGGAACTATATTATTGAAAGCAGAATATTGGAGTTTTATGATTTTAACAGTATTTTATAAAACTTTCTCCCTCTCAGTAGTAGAGGAGGCCCGTGCTCAGCAGTGGGCAAGTATATAATAAAGGGCTGATATTATTATAAAACTTTCACCCGAACTAGCTATTATTAACTAAGAAATATGTTGAAACTATTTTATGAATTTTATCGTAGTTTTTTATAGAACCAGCGATTTTAATCAGGAAATATGTTGAAATAAAACTATTTTATGGATTTTATCGCGTTTATATTATAATTTTCTCGGGAAACCTTCGTGGTCGGACTCACTGTGTCCACCTCGTAAACACGAAAACTGCATGTAGTTTTATTTCATTGTCTAACATTCGTATAAACATAAGAAATCATTAATAAATATGTTGTTTTATGCCCCAGTGTGATTAGATCCGCAAGGTAACATAGGGTATAAATCTCCCTAAATATTAGAAATTGATATGAATTAGCAGCTCTAGTAAAATATAGCTGGATTATTGTCGTTAAAGGTATTAAAAAACGTAGTTTATTTTACTAATTATATTGCATTTACACACATATCATCTACCATTTGCATCGACGATAGCCTAGTTGGGAATGGAACGAAATGCCGAAACAAATGACTACAGGTTCAAAATCCAAAGACCTGTCATTTTTCTAAAATTATGTGTGTATTCTTTATGAATAATCAATTGCTTTGATGGTGAAGGAAACCATCGTGAGAAAGATATGTGAAGTCTACCAACTCGCATTAGACCAGCGTGGTGGACAAAGCCCTATAAAAGGATATAAAGTGACCAACAGTGGGACAATATATAATACAGGGATGCTAGTAACATCAATTTAACAACCATTATATTTACCATAAGCAAGTGCTTGGCACTCCATTATTTATCAAAAACATGCAAAATCAATTAAGAATAAATTTCACACAAAACTTAAAACATTTCAAAATATTGATTGCAAAGGAAATACGAGTTAGCTGTGTTTGCAATAAATTGAAAGAAACAAAAATGTTAGTAAACAATAAATACACAAGTTTGAAATCAAATAAAAAGTGCACAGAATAGCTTAATTGGGACATAAGTTCGAAGAATGAGATCCACTACTAGGGTAATTGTTTAAAAAACTGAAGGTTATTTTTCAGTAATCAAACATAATGATTTCTTATGTGAAATGTCTAATATTAGAAATTGAAACGTCGGGACAGAGTAAAAATATAAATAATCGTGATAAAATCCATGAATAGTTATATTTTAACATCAGACATAATTTATTCGTATCAATAAAGTACAACACGAACAAATTAAAAATTACAGTTGTATGTATAATGTTGAAGCGGCGATAGCCTAGTTGGGTGTGGAACGGACTGCCAAGACAAATGTCCGCAGGTTCAAATCCCAAGGGCACACACCTCTGACTTTTCTAAAAAATCATGTGTGTATTCTTTGTGAATTTATCGTTCGCTTTAACGGTGAAGGAAAACATAGTGAGGAAACCTGCACATCTGAGAAGTTCTCTATAGGAATTTCGAAGGTGTGTGAAGTCTACCAATCCGCACTAGGCCAGCGTGGTGGACTAAGGCCTAATCCCTCTCAGTAGTAGAGGAGGCCCGTGCAGCAGTGGGCAAGTATATTAATACAGGGCTGATATTATTATTATGTATAATGTTGGCAATTTAGTACAATTTTGTAGTCACTCATGTTATAATTTATTTCATGAAAACCTTTTATCTAATAATTGAAAATTAAGCCTTAGAACTCATTAAAGAACACAATAAACTTCGAGTAGCGATAAATGAGCAAGCGATAAATTAATTCCTGACTTTAATTGCATTCTTGTTTACGATAATAAACCTTAACAATAAAAAGGTATGATTCCTTATACCATATCAATGGATTCTCTATTCCGAGATTTCATTTGCAATGATAGGGTAAGGAAGGATCATACATTATTACTTGGGTAAGTAGATCAAAAAGTATGCTTTAAATTTTATTTATATCCCACATAGCAATAGGTTCATTACTATCTCCATAGGAAATACTGATCATGGCAAACTTCCTATGCCAATATCTCTTACAAATTGCGATTCTATCTTCCTGACAATGGCTAAGGGTCCATATAAATTTCTGTAAAATTTTATTATCATTAGATCGATTTGCAGACCGCATTTATGCATTAGTACTTATATATTTTATCGAGTTCTCTTTCAAAAAACTTCACTTTTCGCCACTGCTTCCTGATGATATGAAATGTCGAATTCCCTCGCCTATCATAGAATAGAATACCCACAAAAATACACTAGTTTCACCTCTCCGTACCCTTTTATAGTTAAAAATGTGTCCGTAACTTTCGAGTTCCACTAGTAAGGAATCAATTCTCGTCCAGTAATAGTCAGTTAAGTAATAAACTCTCCCGGCCTCGGTAAACATGGATCTCGTTAACTTTAGGTAAAGATGGCCCAGTTAGACTCGTTTGTGATCATTTCAATTTATTTGACCCGTTAGTGGCAATTATGAGAATAGACCCTTTAGGATTTGAACGGAAGGGATAGTTCAGTTATGGATTAATGATATTTAACTAGTCCCTTAATAACAATATTATGAAAATAAATGCGGTGGAAAATGATTAAGTTTTTAGTTCAAGATATCTAGTTGTTTTACATTCAATGAATGTGTTTAAAACTGCTAAATACTTCTTTTTAATTTATTACTGAATAAATGAATAAAGAGTGTACTTGTGTCAGTGGCAACCCTATTTCGACTGGTTATTGCAAATTCGTAAATCGTGAGAACCGTATAAACATGAGGTATAGAAAATATTTTCTAGCGGATAACCTATAAAACACTAGGTAAATATATTCTAGTCGTAAAACCCTACATCATTCGAATACCACAAATCAGGGTTGCCACCATAAAGATAAAACGGCAGATAAAATGTATCGGTTGGGCCGTACTTTCATAAACTGAGCGACATCTCGTTGAGGGTTTACGAGCGGTAATCTCATTTCCAAAAGCCTTTACCATTCTCTATGCTGTATAAACTGCCTCGTATGTTTCGTTGCTAGTTTCACGGCACCTTCCACTATTCCCGAAAGCCAATTTATATTTGAAAAGGTCTTTTGTACTTTTAAGGTGTTAACGTTAATGTGTTTTGTAACACTTTATAGTCTTTATTTGTTAAAATTTTATATATTGTGACAACCCTATTCTAACGTTTTCATCTGGCATCATAAATTTCAACAAAGAAATCGGAATCCGAGGTAACCCTATCTAAATTTCATACTATTTACGGTCTTATATCTCGTGTTACTGCAAAATAAACATCTGTGAAGCAAAAATGTTACTCGGTTACCCACACACTTAATCCCACGCAGACGATATCAGATTATTCGTTAGTATCAAAAGAAATGATATTTCTTGTCTTATTGTAATATTACGGATTACTAAAATCCATGGCCCGAAACTTAAATTATATACACAGTTTATGTGAGGTATCGAATCGACTATCTACTTGTTGCCGAAAACTATACTACTATAAAAATGACAGTTTATAGAGCAAAGCCTAAATTGAGATCAGGTTTGCAAAATGTACCAACTCGCAAATCACCCAATTTTTTTTTCATCACGCAATTATCCAAACGGTGAAGGAAAACATCGTGAGGAAACCTGCACATCTGAGAAGTTCTCTATAGGAATTTGGAAGGTGTGTGAAGTCTACCAATCCGCACTAGGCCAGCGTGGTGGACTAAGGCCTAATCCCTCTCAGTAGTAGAGGAGGCCCGTGCTCATCAGTGGGCAAGTATATAATACAGGGCTGATATTATTATTATTATTAATTATCCAAATATATTTTACCGTCAAGAACCTTTATATCTGACACAAAAAGGTATAGGTAAATCTATGCCGCACCATCAGGCTGTGGAATGTTTTGCCAACATACGCGTTCCTCCCTTCCTATATCTTGGGGTCCTTCAAGCGTAGCGTGAAGTAGCACCTATGCAGGCCGGCATTACTGTGTCGACCGTCCTGGGATGATTGTATCTTTTGCCAGTCGGCACTTTCTATACGATTCGGCCAGTACTGTGTCGACCGTCCGGAGATGCTTGTATCTTTTGCCAGTCGGCACTTCCTATTCGCTTAACATCAGGTGCAGTGAAGCCACATAACCGAGACCGGTAAAAAAAAACATACATTTAAAAAAAAATCCAGCTGTACCTAACAAATAACAATCCACAAATATTTCAAAGTAGCAATTATTTAATTTGTACACATAAAACTGCACAATACCACTCTGAATTAGTGTTTAAAAAATAGTTGGTCGTATTTGTGAGATCACAAGACCTATACGAAAACGTCTATATTTCAATTTGTATTCATAAAAGAGATCAACTATTTCTGGTCCATTGATTTGTCAACGCAACTCTCGATTACAAGTGATTTATTTGTACGATCACATACAATTTTTCGTTAATAAATCTTCACAAGTTAATCCAGCTATTCCACTGTCACATTTAGTTTTTATTTGGTCTTTTATTCTCGATATCTTTGTCTAAATTTGGCTTGGCACAGCGATTTAAGTTCGGCGATGGTCAGTAATTTATTGTAGAAGGTCAGCAATATAAATTAGTCAAGGTATTAAAGAAGAACGTATTAGATAAAATGTATTTCAGTCACAATCTTGAGAAAAGTAAACACTATAATAATAATTTAATATCCTTGTAAATTCGGTATGTAGGAAATTTTAAAAATGGCTATGATCTTTCTTATGGTTCTTCTTGAGTTTTAAAGAGTAAATACTTCTGTTCAACTTATGTTATTAGTAATATCCTTTTGAAATGCTCGATCGTAAATCATATCTTATAGTCGTAATTTCTGGAAACTGAGATAAAACGATATTCCCCACCTTGGGAACACAAAGGTAAAACTAGATACGCAAATTTACCTCAAATATACATAATAATAGTATAATTATGTCCGGAGAATTTAATAAATACAACGCCGAATTACTTCGGCTTGAGTCTTGATTGTGGAACTAACACCAAATTATTTAAACCAGATCTGCAATATTGGTGAAAATATTTTAAGAATAAAAAACATTTATTGCCAATATTAATATTGTCACAAAATTAGAAATAAACACAAAGAAACCCAGAAAACATATTTTTTTTTTTTTATAATATCAGAAAATATATAAAAAGATGATATTCCTGGCTCCTTTGGTTGGGTACTTAGAATTTAGGACTCACTGTTCCTCCATAACTTTATAGCTACTTAGTTCTAATAACATTCATAAAAATATGATCAAATTCATAAAATTAAATTAATTACTTATCCTAGTTTAACTTTATTTTAATATTTTTAATAAAACGGTTTAATATTGTAAATTAGGTGTTGCTCGTTCCGCTCGAATAAATTACCTTTCAGGAATAAAAATCGCGACGTGTTTATTGACATGGAATTTGTGTCCCCTATGAGCCATATCACGTCATGGAATGGGACTTACTTGGCAAGAACTAAATGCCCTGTTTGTACCTCTAATAAATGGCTATAAAGGCGTCGTGTATTTATTTGTGTATTTTTTGGGAGTGAAAATTCGTTCATAATTTGAATCTTGGAAAAGATTTACTTTTGTACTATTTGCATATTAATTAAGGATAAAAACTTACTTGACTTAGTACAATAATAATATATTTATGCCTTCAAGTATAAAACAACAGGATGTTAACGCTATGACACATGATTAGGATCATGAAGCAATAGAATTGTCTGCTGTAGGCAATAACAATTTTTTGCATCGCTAACATCCAATAAACAGAATTGTGAACAGCAAATAAAATATTATGACCTCTGTTAACACGTACAACGCACTATGTAAGATTCATAAGGGAATAAAATCTTTGTTACTCCTTAAGTGCTTGTAAGTAATAAGATTACTAAGTTCCTAATTAGTTTAGGTTGTAGGTTTTTTTCTTCATACGTGTACGACAAAGCAACCACTGGCCTTGATGGAAGTAAAGTCCGTCCAGATAAAGTATTAAATGATGAGAAATGATAATTACTCGTCAGTTGATGCAATTATGCCGGCCTGTTTGAACAGGTTTTTTCTACTCAGTAACAGCCCGGAGTCTGGAATTTGTGCACGATATAGCGATAGGCTCATTCCCTATCACATGGAATGGAATACACACGGCGAAACGTGGGTGCACTACGCACTTGCGCCTTTGCCTACCCCTTTTGGTATTTTAGAGGCGTAAGTGTGTGTGTGTGTGTGTATGTTTGAACAGTAGGTATACTTACTTTACTTATACGTAGTTCCGATAGGTAAAAAAAGGAAATGATACAACGGTCAGCACATTAGTTTATTTACGAAGTCATAATACGCCAAGCAAATCTGAACCTTACCTTCGTTACTAAAGGTGCAGACAATGATGAATATTGCACACAGATTAGTTACAGTATAATTTATAACCCTAGCCAGTCCGCTGGGAGCCTTGATTTATTCACCGCATTAGACCAACCCAAGACTATTACAACTTCACGTATGCATTAACTTGTTCTGTAACTAGTAAGTAGTCTGACTGCCTCGTTGGCGTAGGTTTATTGTTGTACGACTGTAGTGCTGAGGTTGCGGGTTCAATCCCCGTGTCGGGAAAATTATATTGTTTTTTTTTCTCAGTATCAGCCTGGAGTCAGAAATTGTTGCCTAATAGGACGATAGGCTGCCCTCTATCATATCATGAGTTGAAATACACACGGCAGTAAGTGGAGTTGCACCTCTGCTTACCCTGTCGAGGATAAATGGTGAGTGTGTAATAAGTAGTCTCTTGTGGGTCCTAGTCTGGTTGAGTTTATAAAATATTTGTTAATTCATTTGTATTTCCGTTTCTCAACATCAACGCGTGTAAACCTGCCTCGCAGGATTGCTGGCACGGATTTGCAAAATTTCAGATTCGAGAATCTTTTGGGTTTTGTCACCTTAATTTAGTGCAACTTACTTGGGCCTACATCAAAAACTCATTCTTCTTTCCTTATCGGCGGAAAGGCAAATATCGACAAAAGTCCTATAATTACTGCTACTTAACCTTTCCTCTAGAATGCTATTTAGCAGTGCCTAATATTAAAATATACTAAGGCAACAAGATCCACTAATAGTCACATAAATTTTAAAGTCGTTTAATGGAAAAATATAAATTCTTTGATTATATTGCGACATATCACATAATATTATAAAATTTAATAATAATAAACTAACAGGTTTTGCAAAAAAAACACAAACTTGAATGGAAAGCCATGTTAGGAACTGGGCTATTTTCGGTCACACTACCTTAGTTTTCCTTACTTTACAAGCTACTTCTGTAAGTTAGTGTAGATTCCCTTCCTCCACAATTACACCGAAACAAAACATCGTAAATTCATCAAAACCATTATAACTTCGCGCCAAGTTAATCCGACCCATCGCCATGATTTACGTCTCTAATCATATCCTGAGTCGCATCTATTCGCCCTGTCTCACAGCATCAACAAGTCCCCACGAGGAGATACTGTCATAATAAATCGTTTAATTTGTACATTCCGAATTGGCCGAGGATTAGTTTGCTGGCAATCCGACTTGCTAGCTTGAATGGTGTATGCTAATGGGAATTCGGGAATTGATGAACGTTCCAATGGCTTAGTGACAGTCTATTCTGTGGCTTGTGCATCCCAGAAGGTCCTAAGTTCGATACCAAGGAGACAACATATTTTTAGAAGAAGAAAGAACGAAAATATTTATTTGTGACAAGCAAAATTACATAATAATTACAAAAACAAAATACTTAAGTCTATTTGCTCGTCACAAAAGCGACCCCAGCTCAGCACAATATGCTGATATTTTTTTTGAAATTTAAAGTGGTTATAATATATCTATCTACCACAATATCTCGACCATGTGCTTAGGAACGAAAAATATATGCTGCTAAAATTAATAATGATGGGCAAAGTGGGGAAAAGACGTGCTGGGCGACGGAAAGAATAGCGGCTGAGAAACATCAGGCAGTGGACCGGTATCACCTCTCTTGAACACCTATTCCTCCTAGCCAATAATAAAGAGATACAAGAAGCTGACGGGTAACCGTCAACAATGAAAAGGCACTTAAAGAAGACCTGTTCCTCCTGGCCAATGATTAAGAGAAATACAAGCTGACGGCTTACCTTCAACAATGAAGAGGCACTTAAATAAGAAGGTAATATATCAATAGAGGGACTCAATACGCTATGTTCAGTTACGGCGTATACCTTACAAATTATTACAGTAATTTGTATCTAGCACTCAAAATGCTATTTAGTCTGAACGTAAACCTGTTATGTATTTTTAATGGTATACACTTCTATTTAGATCAAACATTTAAAAGTTAATACTACGAGTTTAGTCCATTGAAAAGTTACATTTGGGGTTGCGTTTTTTAGAGGACGCAATTTTATTTTTTTGAAGTGTAGGGGGGGTCAGTCTAAAGCTAAAACCAAGTTTGTGGGGTCGCCACCCTTGTCCCACGGCCGCCATCTTGAAAATAGGGGTTGAAATGGTTTTTACGATGTATCTCTTAAACTATTTATCTGACAAAAAATGTATGGACATTTTTGTTGCAAATTAAATTCTCTACAACTTTGGTCTTGTAACTTTTGTCGTAGAACTATAAATAAAAAAGTTATAAGCGAAAATGTTAAGAAATTCAATGTTAAGCAATGTCCATTGCAACGTCATCAGAACGTGTGTTTATAAGGTTCATAATACTTTTTTTTGTACTCCCATTAATACCCATTTGGGTATTAATGGGAGTACAAAAAAAAGTATTGAGTATTTACCCAAGGGACCATTAGGGAACAAAAGAACATCTGCCTGCTATTATTATTATTATTTCTTACCTCTCTTATTGTAAGAATAGATGATAATATTGTGTTGAAGTTGTCGTAAGTAAGTTTTTTATTAGCATTTTGACTTTTAAAAGTCTTTTAAAAGTCAAAATGCTAATAAAAAAAAAGTAGTTTTCACTAAAGTTAAAATCGTGTCCAAAATCATTCGAAATCGTCTTCACAATTAAAAACAGAATAAAATACATCCGCACGTACAGAAATATGTAGCACAACTAAAAGATATAAGTTGAACGACAACTTCAACACAATATTATCAGCTATTCTTACAATAAGAGAGGTTAGAAATAATAATAATAATAGCAGGCAGATGTTCTTTTGTTCCCTAATGGTCCCTTGGGTATTTGGGTATTAAAGTGAGTACAAAAAAAAGTATTATGAACCTTATAAACACACGTTCTGATGACGTTGCATTGGACATTGCTTAACATTGAATTTCTTAACATTTTCGCTTATAACTTTTTTATTTATAGTTCTACGACAAAAGTTACTAGACCAAAGTCGTAGAGAATTTAATTTGCAACAAAAAATGTTCATACATTTTTTTGTCAGATAAATAGTTTAAGAGATACATCGTAAAAACCATTTCAACCCCTATTTTCAAGATGGCGGCCGTGGGACAAGGGTGGCGACCCCACAAACTTGGTTTTAGCTTTAGACTGACCCCCCCTACACTTCAAAAAAATAAAATTGCGTCCTCTAAAAAATGCAAGGTAAGGCCTAAAAAATGTAACATTTCAATGGACTAGTTATTAAAGTACCTCTAAGGTCTTGCGAACTCTTTCGTGCAGTGGTCGGTAAGTGGCCGGAACTGGTGCCGTCAGCCTTTACAGGCTAAATGAAACATTATTTGTCAACGTATTCTTATATGTCCTTCGCAATATCATCTATTTGTGACTCACCGTTAAAAAGCAATGGGCAGAAAGTTTTTATATTCATTTACTGATAATCAAGAAATTTTGAACTACCTTTGAATTATAGTTCGTTACGAACTAGATATTTACTGGACTACATCGGTGGCGTCGTTGAAATGCACGGTACAAAAACTTTGAGATTCCAGGTTCGAATTCTGGGTCAAGCAAAGTTATATTAACTGGCCGATATAGCGGTAGGCTCCCTATCACAGACGAAAGACGTATGACCATAGTGGATGTATTGGTTACATCTCTGTCTACCTCTTCAGGGATAAAGGCGTGTATTCTGTTTTACATATTTATATTACCAAAAATATTGTTATGAACGTACGAACGTCGACACCTGAATACTTAGGACGTAATATGTATGTCGCGTGCCCGTCGCCGCTGATTGCTTGTCATATATTGGGAAAGGTCAATATTGTCTCATATTATATGAATAAGGAAAACCCATTTCCACACCCACACAGACATATTTTATTGCGACTGTGATAATTATGTTCTTGATGACATTATTAGGTGTATATTGTGGTTCCAACAGCATTATTGTGGCGTAATTATCTCTCGTCAGTCGACATTATATTGAACTCCACTTTGCAGTGCTATAAAAGAATCATAATAATAAGGGACCGGCCTATGCTTGATTTTGTACATTATTCTATATGTAATGGTTAATAATACGAAAAAGAAGCACTCCTGCGAAAACTGCATAAATATTGGTTAAAAAATGAGCGAGTAATTCATATTTAAAATATTATAATGTGCAGAAGTGGGCGCGATGTGGGGATATCGCTTCATCTCTTTCTTTTTGCACGTGTCGTAATTTCCGATGACGTCACTTGTGGGTATTTCGTCTCTTTTCTGTTTCTTGTTAATTACCCCTTCTACCGAAATTCAAAGGCTTATATCTTGCCGATTGTTTACCGGATTTCAATAATTCCTTCTGTGTTATAATTCATATTATTTAAATATTTGATAATAGTAAAGAACAAAAATGAGTCCGGTAACCTATTATGATTTTGCCTCGACAATATTTACAAGGAAAACAATTTCCAAAAAACAAAATAAAATTTCCTTTGGAATATTTAATTAAACGTAAAATTATAAAGGCCATAACTTAAGTATTTAATTGTCGACGAAGATCCCGTTTCATCCCCAGGGATCGGTAACCGTCCCCTGTAGAATATTAAACAGCCGATACTTGAAAATAACTTAAATACTGTAAACTGCGAGCGTCTGGACAAACTGAGTTATTGATTTCATGATAATTATTTCGAAGTCTTTCAATCCGATCGTTAAGTATGACGCAAATATTACAAGCGATGGTGGGATTGGGCATGTGGGATGTTTGAATAAAAAAAGTTAAATTCTCTAAGTATAATTTTATTATTTATCTGTAAACATCATAGATGCCCTAATAAAAGTTGCAGAAGGTCACTCCATGAGACCGCTTCCAATAGGTCTGGAAATTTATTGGAGAGGCCCATATTCAGCAGTAGACATCCTGCGGCTGATGATGATGATCTTATATACTTCATACCTCTGAGTTCCAACTGTAATTTTTTTTATTTTAAATACCTCATCTAACCAGCCAGCGACTTAAGTAGCGTATATAGCTTCAAAGTATAGCCTCACGGCAGTCCAGGCTATTCAATTATTTAAAAAAAAATCTGGAAACTAATTTTATAACTACAGTGTGTAGACTGCAGAGTACCATATGAGTAGTCGTACAATGTAGGTATTGGAAGTCAATATAATTTATGGCAGTATATTAAAATAAAGCGGCGATAGCCTAGTTGGGTGTGGAGCGGACTGCCGAGACGAATGTCCGCAGGTTCAAATCCCAAGGGCACACACCTCTGACTTTTCTAAAAATCATGTGTGTATTCTTTGTGAATTTATCGTTCGCTTTAACGGTGAAGGAAAACATCGTGAGGAAACCTGTACATCTGAGAAGTTCTCTATAGGAATTTCGAAGGTGTGTGAAGTCTACCAATCCGCACTAGGCCAGCGTGGTGGACTAAGGCCTAATCCCTCTCAGTAGTAGAGGAGGCCCGTGCTCAGCAGTGGGCAAGTATATAATACAGGGCTGATATTATTATTATATTAAAATGTCTAAGGCCATGAACACGTCTACATCAATGTTAACATGGGGACTTTGCCAAAATTAGCTGCAAACATTACAATACATTAGTAACGTATATTTTTTAATCTTTTAAGTTCGATAAAGGTAAGATTACCTACATTTTATTTTTAGAAAACTACCTTATGTTCTCTTACACTGACAAACATCGTACGACAAAATCGGTCGCAAAAAATCGCACACAAATCGGTCGTCTGCGCTCGTCCTAAAAATCAAAACAATTTTCATCCGACTGGTCTTTTAATCTACACGCGCCACGTTCCGTGATTCTCATGCTTCCTTGGACATAAAACTAAAGAGATGGACGTGTCCGTGATGAGGGTCTGTGACGTCACGCCACGTCATAAACCCGAATCCGGCTATTACAAACTAGTTTTCACCTCAAAAACAGTTTGTCAATTGAAATTGAAGCTTATATAGTTGTGATACAGTAGGAAGTGTAGATGAGTGAAATTTTGTAGCAGAAGGTAACTTGTAATGATCTGCATCGTCAGATTTCTATAAATGGTTTAGGTTTGTATGACACGATTCGAATTTTGAAAGAGAAAGTTACATTCAATAACTTTTCATTATTTTAGTATCCATATAATGGTGTCATTTGAAATCAAAAAGTAAAAAATATAATACAATTTTAATAAAAGCATATAAATGAATAGTAACGTAATGTTTAAGTGTTGTATAATTTTCCTATTGGTTTTAAAATATCTGGTACTAGACCATCCTTATCGAAAATGATACGAAACTCAAACGTTAAAGTAAAACAAAATTATCATTTACATTTTTTCGTCATGTTATAAAAAACTACACTATTGCAAAACTTTAATCTCAAACAACCCTCCAGACACCAATACAATTAAAACAATAAAAAACACATTAACCCAAACTTAACCCTTCAAAAACTTCGATATTAAAATGTTCATAAGAAAAATCCCTTTATTACTGTCTTACGTAACATAAATCATGATTAATGCGATACCTGTTCGTTCTTTTCCACCCAAACGACTTGGCACAGTCAAAATTGTCGCCGGGTTAGGAGTGATAAATCAAATTAGTGGATGTCAGCATTTCGGAGGCGGTTCAAGCCCGGTATTATAATAGATTCAACAAGCTGTTCTAGATTTGTAAGCAAATATCTTACTTGATATAGATCCTTTTTATGTAAATTAACGTGTTATATCATCATCATTTCAGCCGGGAATCGTCCACTGTTGGACATTGCCTCTCCCATTGAGCGCCATAGGGACCAGTTCTGAGCCGCCTTCATCCATCGGACTCCGGCGACCCTCACCAGGTCCTCGGTCCATCTCGTGGGGGCCTGCTTACGCTGCGTCTCCCGGTTCATGGTCGCCACTCCAGAACTTTTAATATATAGAAATAGAAAGCGGGTTTTGTTTGTTCGCACTAATCTCTAGAACTACTGGTTTGATTTTGGGAATTGTTTTACTAATCTCAATCCGCATTTTGGTCGTATAGACTTCTATTATCACGGGAACAGAGCTTTATACGAGCGCGAACGCGAACGAAAGTTACTAGTGGTAGGTCTTTCATATGTGAGTCCGCCTGCTTAGGTACTCGCAATGTATTTTTGCCACTAAGTAGCACTGTGTAGTCACTATTGTGTTCCATTTTGAAGGATATTGCAGCGGATAATGCAGCCAATGTAACTACTGTACATAATAAGACTTAGCATCTCATGTGGATGGCGAGCGCAGTGGAACACCAAACAATGCTTTGTAATTTAAAATGTTGGATGATGTTTCTATAGTCAATGTGCGGTCGTATCGCTTACGAACAGGCGAACGGTAAGCTCGTCTCGTCATTTAAAACAATAAAAAAATAGTATACATAATTATCGTTGTGACAGAATCACACAAAGGAATTACACAGAATAGAATATAGTTGACAAATTAGTGGAAGTTTATTTATATTTCTGAAGCCGCCGAGTGAATATACATAAATACTTGTTGAACGCAAACTGCTTAACGAGTTGATTTTCATGTATAGATATGTGGGAATTAACAAAGATTACGAGCACTGCCTTATCTTTATAAAGGCACATTAGCAGAATTTTTGCATTTATCTAATTTACATTTATGATATTCTACTGATAGATTTAGCCGTATTATTAAATTTTTGATAATAAATAGTTAAATACAAACCATTATAACGCCATCTAGTGACATTGTAACTTAATTTCATTGTGTCTATTCCTGATGTAAAATTCTGTATTATCTATGTCTCTCTCCAAAGTAAAATGTTCAAGTAAAAGGGCCTTTTTATTTTTATTAAGTATAATTGTCACAGTTAAACAAATTGATACTGAGAAATATCAAATTATAACAATTTTAAAGCTAGACACACAACTATGACTCTTATTGTGAGTGTTTATAAGCGATGGAAATCACTAATCAGATGACCTTGCTTTTTCCAACGTACAAATAGAAAAGAAAATTCTTGTTTAATACCTAATTGCGATTTCAAAGCCCCAAATCACATTGAAAGCTTTAAATGATTAAATAAACATCAATTCGACCTTTCCAACGGTGAAATAGTCTTTTTAAGAGTACCTTTTTAATATAATTATTGAGATATCCTTTTATGAAAGAGCCTATTTAAACATGTTTGAAAAGCGATTTAATTAAGGTAAGTGTATTAATTAGGATGTTTGGTAAAGCTGAGTCTTCATTTACGTATAAAGTGGGGTCGGGATGAATACCTTGATGAGCGTGTGTGTATAATGCCGAGTCGCAAGTACGAAAATTTAATTGGAGTACATTTTCATATACTAAGTGATTTTGCGTAATTGAGTTTTTAGGTCATTTCTAGGGCTCCTTTCTTTAAAAAGGGTACACTAATAGTATCATTTTGTTGTCTATCTATCCTTTAGTTTCTCTATCTATTAAGACCCTTTTTCTCAATAACATTTTAATTATATCATTGACTTCTACCGCATCGAAACTAGAGCTTTATTGTTTCGAATTAAAAAGCAGGTTTACAGTAATATGTTTTTTATGTCACTCATATAAATGTCCTTTGGGTAATGTAAAATAAATATGTAAGTATAAATCGATAACATTTAAGTAATTGGAATATGAATAACATGTCGCAATGAACTTTCATTTTAATAGGTAAGGATAATATGAAGTTGTTTCGATATTTGATTTTTTAATAAAAATAAACAACAATTATCGTGTTAAAATAGCAATCGTTTGCTCTGGAGTGGGCCAGACACGTAGAGCAAACATGTTAACTCGTTTCACTGCGCGCAATGTGTTGACACACTTCTGCCACAGATGTAGCATGCATCTCAATTGCATCGACTCCTAAACATGATGAGCATGTATGCTTTTAGAAAACAAGCCCCATTATACGTGAATATTCATTTATATTCGGTCTATTTTTAGTATTTAAAAATCTTTTCGATTTCTTTGTCATGCAAAAATATAAACTCTATTAGTATGGTCAAATATTTTTAAATTCATTTATACATTCGCACGCCATCAATGCACACCATCCCGCCTTATATGACCAAAAGGGTAGACAGAGACGCAGCTGGTGCACCCACTTTGCCATATCGGGGCAAAAATTTTAGACTCCAGGCTGATACTAGTTAAAAAAAAACCCGATATCACTGCCCGACACGAGAATCGAACCCGAGACTTCAGTACTGCACTCGTAAACGTCGCACGTTCCACATCCCACTAGACTATTGTAGCTACTAACTTTACTTAAATATACGTAATTTTTTTCAGCCTCTGATTATAAGTGTCTCTACGTTGTTAATATATTTCCAAATTTACTAACTAATTTTCAAAGAATGCTATAAGGAAAAAGAAATTTTCAAAAAGTAACCCAGACTTACAAAATGACACGGACGAAATTACGAACAAACGTTAAAAATATTATTATTTCAATTTCCAAAATTATAGCATACCAACTAAATACCTTTGTCATCGAATAGTCGAAATAATGGACGGCAGCCGTGCCAATAACAATGCACATTAAAATTAATCGTTCGGCCATTGTCGGAATTGGGCAGATAAACTACTGGCCTGACCCACCCTCGCCATTCAGACGTAATTAGTAGCACAAAATGTGGGCGAATTTAGCGTTAATACAAGAAATCTTATGGCGATTTGTATATTAATTTTCGCATATATGCTTCTGTTAATTTAATATTAGTATTTTCTTTTTTTATGTTTTTTTTTTTTAATTTATTTAATAATCTTGTAAAAACATTTTAATTTTGTCATAATTTTGTATTGTATACTCCAACCGTTATTTGTGCGTGTTGTGTTAGCCTTTAAGTGGTTGTTGCACATGTTCATGGTGCCAAATAATTTAAGTTTGTAATGAGATGTGTAAATAACTGTTGGCTGACCTTAAAAAAAAAACTATTGATGTGAACTAGATGTGCCTCGCGGCTTCACGTTAAGAGCCTTTCCCGCTTGTGCTTAAATAATTGTAACAATCAATAACGCCATCTATTGGACGCTAGCGCCATCTACACATAACAAATGCAAATATTTTCCACGGAAACATGGACAAAAAGAATGATGTATAGCATCCAAAGCATGGCCTATCCGTGTGCCAAATTTTATTAAAAATTCAGTGACTGCGTTTACTACTTATTGCCAACATTGAAACATACGAAAATTTTGACAAGTATAAGCATTTGTAATATTAGTAAAAGTAAGATGAAATGAAAATTTACAAAAAATAATTAAGTAATACTTAAACAAATCTCTCCCTGTTCGTAAGTGATAAGCATTCGCCATAAGTAGCAACAGATAATATACCTAAGATAATGAAAGATAAGTTAGCCAGTAAGAGTTTTTTAATGTACTGTAGTAAAGTAACAAATATAGTGATAAATAGAAATAAGTAGAAAAAAATAGTTACTAAATATATAATGTTAGATTATATATAATTAGTAATAAAAAATAGATATAAGGTTTAAAGAAAGAAAAAACAAATAAAATGAGATAAATAGAATTAAGATAGATAAATAATTAGGCAAATGTAAGTAGGATTAATATAGTAAGATATGTAAAGAAGTAGCAACAGCAAGGCACCACGCTCGTCGGCCTGACACATAAAATTTTATTATAGACTGCCCACCTCTTTATGAAAACAATAAAAGTCCATACCCTTACCTTAAATATTTATTAATTAAATTAATTATTCTCTTTTTTTACTATGTGCACGTTATACTGTTTGTGTGCAATAATAAATCTTTTTTTCTTTCTTTATTTTTATAAAAATTATAGTAATGAAATTAAATCTAAATCAAATTGTAAAAATATGATAATTTTTAGGAACTGGAGAAAGGCTTAATATATTAAAAAGATTTAACCTTTATTCATGAAGCACTTAGGTACACTATTGTCTAACCATGATAGCTGGTGCAAGTGGTCCTCAACCGTGCTCAAAGTTCATCCAAGGTAACAGATGAGGTCTATTAAGAACCCAATGCCTTCAGCACTCTATTACATTGCGAGGTATAAACCTCCTTAAGGTTTACAACATGCTTTAATATCTTTTTAACTTGCAAATAGGCCTAGGTATCAGTTGTGGTTAGGTTAGATATCTGGATAATGCTTGCAGTATGTTAGCTACAAAACATTTAGACCCTTGAAAGGCAATCTATCTAAGCGACAAAAATACCTAAAATGAATTATATAAATACATTAAAGCACTCTACTAAAAAAATACTGATTGTCGCTTAGATATGATTGTATTTCAAGCAACGATTTATAGACAGTTTTTTCATAAATTACGAAGACCATAAAAATTTACAAACCTAAACGTCGCTAAAGTAAAAGCCATAAGGGTCAAGCCATGAAAACCGACTAAGCAGTGAGCTATGAAGCAAAGGGCATGACGCGACGGTGCTATTCGTACTGCTCGGTGTCAGGCATCCTTCTCATTTCCCCTGTATATCTGTCTCGCTTACTCGTAGCTTGTGACATAAACCGCTCGCGGTGCCGCTCGTGCGATTTCGTGGCTTGGCCCTAATAGTTACAACAACACAAACATCATAATTTAAGTAAATATAAAAGTAAATTTTAATGAGGAAATTAGCCGTTAGCCTCAGAGGAAGCAAGACAAAATATTTGACAATGACGGATCAAACAACATTTATTCCAAAGTTTCCCATTCATGACACATAATATATTTTACAAATACTCGAAGTAAATCAATGCGCGCGATGTTGGTATCTCGCATTTTATCCGCTCAAGTGACAAACCAACAAGTCGTCAACGTACAATTGAATGCAAACATTGGATCTATGGAGCGTTCTAAAATCAAATGGAATAGAAATGCGAACTCAGCGTTGAGACTCAGTCATGGACTCAGAGATAATAATAATAATATTAGCCCTGTATTATATACTTGCCCACTGCTGAG
The DNA here is from genome assembly GCF_014839805.1 of Manduca sexta. Taxonomy (NCBI): domain Eukaryota; kingdom Metazoa; phylum Arthropoda; class Insecta; order Lepidoptera; family Sphingidae; genus Manduca; species Manduca sexta. The sequence goes on along the minus strand of NC_051133.1, from coordinate 2,830,187 downwards.
CACGGGTCTCCTCTACTACTGAGAGGGATTAGGTCTTAGTCCACCACGTTGTAGTGCGGATTGGTAGACTTCACACACCTTCGAAATTCCTATAGAGAACTTCTCAGATGTGCAGGTCTCCTCACGATGTTTTCCTTCACCGTTAAAGCGAACGATAAATTCACAAAGAATACACACATGATATTTGAAAAGTCAGTCAGGTATGTGCCCTTGAGATTTGAACCTGCGGACATTCGTCTTAGCAGTCTGTTCCACACCGAACTAGGCTATTGCCGCTTATACTCAGGACTCAGGGATGATGAGTATTTAATAACATATTTTCACCACCTCATTAACCTGGTAGTGAAGGAATTAGAGTATTATGCTGGATATTTATTTCCCATATGAGATGGACCGTGTGCGGTGATGTCTTACCTAAGTCTCATTGGTTTGAAGTAGTCTTGAGTTGGTCGAGATGTGTTCAATATAGCGATAAGCTCGATGCGCATGTTATTGATGAACTCAAGATGCACTTGATGCGTGAAATAATTTGAGACTCAAAGAAACAAACTGATTACTTAAATCACTGTATGAACATCTATATTGGTATGACCCTATTGTATAACTATTAGGTGTATTTTCCTATAAATCTAAATTCGTCTCTGCGTTGATGTATCGGTAGCCGATATAGTACCTTGGAAGCGATTCCTGGTTGAAATAGGAGCTCGTGCTCCGTATGCATTATTCAGTATTGAAATTATGTGCTGTTTGATTTTCGAATATTATTATGTAAACAAATCTGCACCTAATTGGTAATTGCAATGAATTGCATATTGAATGCGGGTATAAGAGTGGTTGGTACGTTTGGTATTCTGAGTCGTAAGTGACTGTAAAAGCCTCTGGCAAATATATGTGGAGTCCAGATATTATATCAATAAAATGAGGACCCATACTCCTGTGGCTGGTCATATACTTTTTTTTGTTTAGATAAGCTATACCAACAACTCTTTGGTACTATGGACTCTTTAGTTTATTAGAAACGGCGCGCAACTCCAGACGAACCGTCCAAAATTTGACCAAAACATCCTCCATTAAGCCGATACTTTCCTAGTACAGACCAAACAGTCTACAAAGTAGATTAATTACAAATATTTAACTATAAAAACGTAACAATATTCAAAAACTCATTACCAGACTCCGCAATAAAACTTAGCAACGCCTTTCATAGAACTGCTTGAAGAGAAAATCCGAGATTTATGGTGTTATCATAAATATTTATGTTATTGTTTTTAAGGTACAAAATTTATAGCTGAAACCAAGTCAAAACTTTCGATATTGATTGCAAAGTCGATGCTCAAGCGGGCAATATTAGCTATCGATACAATTATTTTTCTACGTTTTAGGCGTTGTACAGACATTGTCAACTTGTTGCTTTCAAATCCGGTTTAAACAGGCCGGCATAATTGTGTCGATTGGCGAGGAGTAATTATGTTTTGTATGATACTCTGTTGGACCCCAGTCCACTTACTATCAGATGCAATGGATTCACTTTGCCGAGCGTGGCTAGCAACACCCATGATTTATAATATCTTTGACATTTCTAAAATGATGTGTGTATTCTTTGTTGATTATCGGTTGGTTTGAGAATGAAGGAAAACATCGCGAGGAATCCCGCATACCAGAGAAGTTCTCTATAGGAATTTCGAAGGTGTGTGAAGTCTACCAATCCGCACTAGGCCGCGTGGTGGACTAAGGCTTAATCCCTCTCAATAGTAGAGGAGGCCCGTGCCCGACAGTGGGACAGTAATACAGGGCTGATATTATTATATTATATTTAAATCGAAAAACTCGTACTGCTACCCACAAAGTTACGTAATATGATTCTCGTTGTTCAGAATTTTATACAATCGGTATTGGCTGGATAATATTGTCTATAGTAACAAACGCTGAACTCGAGATTGTTTTTCGCTAAATGTGTATGCAAATGAGTTTAATTTGCATCTGATTTCTCGTAGTACCGGTGCATCAATGGAGATTATCTAGAATATTTTGAATTCAGTGCATTTTAAATGAGTTTTATACGATACTAGTTGACCCGACAGACGTTGGCCCGTCTTAACTATGAATTTGCAGCGCGCATTCTGTCAATCGCTGACAGTTATTTCAAACAATTGACAGTTATATAAAATTAATAATTTCGTTAAGTTTTCTTAAATTTTCTAATTTTCCGCGTAATTTAATGATTTTTTTCTTTCATAAGAACCTTATCCTAACAATAACAAACACAACAAAAAAAGATAGTGAAATCGGTCCAGCCGTTCACGCGTGATGGCGTGACCAAGGGAAATAGGGATTGAGTTTTATATACATAGATGAGTACCAATATCAAGAACATACAGCTTACTAAGGACCGAATGTAATCCATGGTCGAGTAAAGTTCAAATTATCATTACCCTGGATGAATTCGCAGAGCGCGCAATCCCTTCGCTTTGCTGTAAATTCGCTCGAAATTCGCCAGTGTGATAGGAGCCTTAACTTTACTTAACCACGGATGAAACAATCGGGCGTTAGTGCTTCGCTTTGTAAATTATTTTCCTCGCTCTCTTGTTGATTAACTAATAATTTTATTGATAGCCCGCAATATTTTTGTCCTTAATACATAATAGGAATAACTGCTGCCGTTATTAAAAAAAAATACAAATATAACATTCATATATTAACAATAGTACATATCTACATCTCACAAGGAATAAATACAAGCAATTAAAAGTAATAAGGCTGTCAGAAAACAATTCCTTCGCAAAGATCAAATTCGAAAAACATGTAAACAACAAGCGACTTCAAAGAACAATACGGACAGTAATACAGTTACGAGAGGCAGGGGATACTCAATTAAATGTAAGAAATGAACTTCCAAATTAGCGATGACAGTTGCCAGATACAGTTTTATTACATTACTTCTCTCGCAATCTGGAATTAAATTCAAATAGTTGGCAACAGTGATATATAAAAATATAGATTTGCCATTAGTAAACAGAATTTTTACACAAAAAATTGGGCTATTATGGCAATTATAGTAACTCGACAAAAGTACATGACGATACAAACTCCCTTTTTTGTACGTATTGGTTTATTTTCTGCTTTTGAGACTCAGGACTCTATCGGTTCATCAGTGACCAATAATCAAGTAATTTTACGGATTTTATCGCCTTTACTTTGCAGCCTTTAGTTCATCAATTCATTTAGTCCCCTTTGTGACCATGAAGGCTGCAGTCTTTAAAAGGTCTTGAGAAAATCTAATATATAAAATTCTCGTGTCACAATGTTTGTCTTCGTACTCCTCCGAAACGGCTTTACCGATTTTAACCAAATTTTGCATGCATATTCAGTAGGTCTGAGAATCGGCTAACATCTATTTTTCATACCCCTAAGTGTTAAGGGTTGTCCACCGTTAACATTTTTTTTTATAATTCTATACAAATTTTTATTTTTTTATTTTTTTTTATTATGTCGCATTAAAAAATACATTCAACCCTAAATTTATACCCTTCTATCACCAACCCCTATTTTTTGTAAAAAAAAATGTTAAGGGTAAAACAAAGTCCCCCGCTGCATCTGTCTGCCTGAACGTGTTAAACTCAAAAACTACCCAACGTATTAAGATGAAATTTAGTATGGAACAGTTTGAGACCCTGGGAAGAACATAGGCTCCCGGGAAACTACTACTTTTATAACGGAAAACTTTAGCCTGAAAAATTTTATAACGCGGGCGGAGCCGCGGGCAAAAGCTAGTTATAATATAAAAAAATCACGATAAAATCCATAAAATAGTTTTATTTCAATGTCTAACATTCGCATAAATATAAGAAATCATTATATTCTTGAATTAGAAACTTTCGAGCACAATTTACCTACCATGAATAATATGTACTCAATATGCAATTATAGAAACGTGCTAGTTTAAATACGTTATCTCTTAAATGACACATCAATGACATTAAAGCGTATACGTGCGTACGAAACACTTTTCTCATTTGATATATTAGCTTTTGCTCGCGGCTTCGCCCGTGTGAAAGAGTTTCTGAGATAAAAGTCCCGCTATATATTTTCGCGGGATAGAAAATAGCCTATAACCTTCCTAGGGTTTTAAACTATCTCCATACGAAACTTCATACTAACTTCAACGGTTTAGGCAGCGTACGCCAAGACAGCAATTTTTTTCCGACTTACTTCATATTTATCGTTTTATTATAACCAAATTACACAAAATCATTATAAATTGTAGCCTATTTATTATTCTTATGTGTAACCAATATTTCTGTAAAGTTTCATCCAAATCCGTTCAGTACTTTTTTCGTGAAAGAGGAACCAACATACATCTATCCTCACAAACTTTCGCATTTATAATATTAGTAGGATGCCATATCTATACTTTTAAATATCATTGTTAAACCAAACGGAGTTGTTTCCGGCTTCAAAATTATATTTTGATTGATTGAGTTAGACGGGAGTTGTTCTACTTTGAGTTTTGTGTATCTTTTGAATGCAGAGTTGATATAACTGTTTATACTTTTATTGGAAAGGGGATATAAATTAACATCACCTTCCTACCATATCTTATAGCAGTAACATTAGAACCTTACTTAGATATTTAGAACCATGACGAGCTTAAAGCAATCTTAAAACCATGTTTGTAGTTCAAGGTATTGGATGATGTTTTCTACTGTTTATGGGCGGTCGTATCGCTTACCGTTAGGCGAACGGCAAGCTCGTCTCGTCATTCAAAACAATAAAAAAAATGTTTTATCGAGCCATTTTGTCTGATGTTATTGTAAATCATTCATTCATACCATCAAGTGAATTGACAGTAAGTAATATTGTTTTTATTGAATATCCATCCTGTAATATTTTCTTTATATTCGCCTGAACCTAAGTATATATCTTGTAACTTTCTCTTATTAATTTAGCTACCTACGTGGAAAGCTATTAAACAAGAGCAGTTAATGGTACAAACACACAATCACTCCTTTTATCCCCGGAGGGGTAGGCAGAGGTGCAACTGACGCACCTACTGTTCGCCATGCGTATTCTGTCCCATGATGTGATAGGGGGTGAGCCTATCACCATATCAGTTATAAATTCTAGACTCCGAGTTGATACTACTAGAAAACCCCAATATCCAAAGGGATATTTGGAATCATCCTGAGACCTCAGCACTGCAGTCATACTACCAAGGCAAATGTGTGCTATATTGAACGAGATCAGTTACTGCGTTTAGCAAATATATCTTTAATCTCTATGGGAAAACTGACATTATATATCAACGTCATTATACCTATCACATCTATAAAAAGATTAGAAGCATATCCTCAGAAGTATATCTACTGAATATAATGTTGCCAGGAATAAGTTTATGACTAATTATTATCAATTTAGCGCATTACTTGTAACATCATTATCAAATAAAAGCCTTGGGCCGTAGCCAAGACTTTCTCAAATCGTTTAATAGAATACAAAAATATGTTTGTGAATAACATATGATAGCAATAACTTTGTCGCTTGGATATATTCCCATACATTTAGTTCGTGTTCTATATCATATTATTAGGTACCCATTATAATTGATAGATTTTAGATTTAGTTTTAATTTGTCTTTTTATTTGTTGTGTATTGTAATATGAACATTGCGTGTGTAATTAGTGTTATGTACTCCTACAATTGATACATACATCAGAATGTGATTTTAGTAATTTATATTAGAAACTAGCTTTTGCTCGCGGCTGCGCCCGCGTGAAGAAGTATTCCGGAATAAAAGTCCCGCTATATATTTTTCCGGGATAGAAATGGCCCTTAACCTTCCCAGGGTCTTAAACTATCTCCATAACAAATTTCATAAAAACCCGTTTAGTTGACTTTGAGAAAATCGATAACATACAGACAGACAGAAAAGGGAACTTTGTTTTACAATATGTATTGATATAAATAAGAATTGTGTGTGCTGTTAGAGAACCTTATTTAAATAAATAAATAATTTGTTTTTATCGATTATTTTTTATACGAACGCGACAAAGTGACTCCACTGCACCTGATGGTAAGTGGAGTGGTGTCCAGTAGAATGTCGACTGACGAGAGATGATTACCCATCCGCAGTCGACACAATTATGCCGGCCTATTGAATGCGGATATACACAGGCTGATCCCGAAACGCGACACACTTCCATGGACTACTATGGCGGGTTTTAACACCTTGTATTGTGGTCGCTATCTGTTACCCGCTATCTATGGTAGAAAAGGGGCTGTATACGACTGTTTCTCTTTTATCTGTATTTATAAACATCAACGGGCATTTCAAACTCCAATTTTATGGAACAAAAATACGTATTTAAACATAAATTACATTGAATAAACAATTTCTCTGTTTGGGTCAAATTTAATGAAAATTCGAAGATCTGTTTAAGCCGATTTAATTTCTGTATAAATGAAATAATTCTTTGGTAAGAGGTACAACCTTGGACCTAATTTACTCAGAATAAGGTTCAAATTTAAAGAGTTATGTTGATGTACAATTATGGTTCGGATAATTGTTTGTTGTTACAGTATATATGTACATTGTACATATCCAACACCGAACACATCAAGTGTTTTTTTATAACCAAAAATCATTTAATTTAGCCAAAAAAAACACACCACCGGATTGACAGTCACTTAGGTATTGATGAATTTAATTTTTAAATTACTAAAAACTACTAGGAAATGCAACGAACTTCATTGGAACGTAAGTTAGCGGCTATGTTTCATCTAAGATAAAAGCACTCTAAAGTATACAAATTTTCATTAAGATAGTCTGCAAAATAGTTAAAAAAACTTAAGGCGCTCCCCCAAGCAAACGGCCTTGTGCATTAGTTCCATACACTCACAGCACACGAGTTACAAGCGTAAATATGAAAAAAAATATAAATAAAAATAAAAAAAAACCATTTTGGTCATTTTGAAAAGTTTAAGTTACCAAAATTTTCCTTATTAAAATGCCTATCTAATAGTGTTGGTTGAAAATTAAAATAATTTGTAGCTTAAGAGGTGCACGGAATCAAAAATGTTTGTGGCATTTTCATTATAAAATTACCAATATAATATTATCCACATTATAAAAAAATCTATTTAACAACCAAAACAAAGATAACATATTGTAGAAATTTGATATTTATGTTTATGTTTCTTATACATTTTAAACAAATAGCTTCTAAACATACAATAAACGCGCTATTTTGCTGGAAGCACCGCCTTAAAACATGTTGAATTCTTAACAATACTGCAACGAGAAAGAAAATAAACGGTGAATATATTAAACTTTCTTAATTCGCATCTTGATAGTCGGAAATTAAAAGATGATGTAAAGAAAAGGAATCGCTATCTTTTATCCGGTCTTCTTTGTAATAAATAGCTTGCTTTTCTTTTCCTTGTTATAGCACAATTTAAAAGGAGCTATTTACTTATTTAATCAGGAACTACTTTGTTGAATATTCACATTTGATCCACTATCGAGTAAAATATAACCTTAACAAGGTAAATAGGAAGCAGATTTTTATTCTATAATTATAATTTGAAATTTCTGTATTTGCTACGAATAATTGCAATTGAATGCAAAAAAAATCAAATAGCCGTGTTTAATATCAGTTTCTAGTATTCTAATAAATAATGGGCCCGTAACAAAGATGCTTTTTCAGTAATCGTTAATGCTAATACCAAACATACAAAATGTGTGGGAATAATATATTCTATCGATGTGCTTGCGGTGTGAAGAGAGCGCACAAGAATTGTCTATTGTTAAGATATGTCATTCTCATCAAACGTTAGCGTTAACGATTGTATTATAATGAAAACGGTTAGGCCTTAGTCCAACACGCTGGTCTTGTACGTATTGACATAACCTCAAATTTTTATAGAAAACTTCTCGGATTCAAGTTTCCTCACAATGTTTTCCTTCACAATTATAACAAACGATAATTCACACATAACTTTAGAAAGATGTAACTGCGTGCCCCTGGGTTTTGAACCTGCGGACATTCGTCTCGGCATTCCATTCCACACCCAACTAGGTTTTCATCGCTATATTATTGTGAGTGTTGTTAATCATCATTTCAGCCGGGAATCGTCCACTGCTGCACATAGGCCATAAAAATTTATTAATAAACTAAACTATATATGGCACCATATAAATGTTCTGCTTCTTCGATAATAGATATATAATATCAGCCATGTATTATATACTGTCCCACTGTTGGGCACGAGCCTCCTCTACTACTGAGAGGGATTAGGTCTTAGTCTACCACGGTGGCCCAGTGCGGATTGGTAGACTTCACACACCCTCGAAAATTTCTTTAGTATGCAGGTTTCCTCACGATCTTTTCCTTCACCGTTAAAGCAAGCGATAATTCACAAAGAATACACTCATAATTTTTTAGAAAAGTCAGAGGTGTGTGCCTTGGGATTTGAACCTGCGGACATTCGTCTCGACAGTCCGATCCACAACCAACTAGGCTATCACCGCTTTCAATAATAAATACTCATATTTAATAAATAAATAATATGATGAATGTATATTGTATTATACTACATAATAGCGACTCATTTTTATTACAAATTACAAGATAAATGAATTATTCAAAATAAAATATATGAACCTTTAAATCCCGCGCGATTTATTTGTTTATCCTCACAGGTTTTAAACAAAATTTACACAAACATTATTACAGAGATAATATAAGCGGGTCTCATCATACATTTTCATATAAATTAAGTGGATGAAGAGCGAATAACATAATGAACAAAATGCGAATAAAAAAAAACTTTAAAAGATATATTTTTTTATAAACTATAATCCTGGCTGGATATTTATAAGTCCATTGATCTTGTCAATCACTCATCTAAAAGAGTAAATTCTTCGTAAATACTTCTAGGCGCGTGAAGTCAACGTGCAATAGGCCACTATTCTAGCTCAGTGAGTCATAGATCTTTTTAATTCTTGTTAGTTACACAGTCTGATTAGATATTCTCGTACAAAACGTTAAAAAAGTATTCTATCAGTCGTTATCCTACTCCAATGGGGGGTCGACGCAACCTCCTTTTTTTAAACCACAAGAAAATATCTATATAAATAATAATAACTTGCCACATGTTAGAGGATCAGTTCAGAACGGCTCATACGGCTTGACTGATTCCTTTTTTGTTGTTTTCCTAATTATCAGTACAAGGTTAATATCAAAGAATAATCGGGAAAATTATTAATTTGGGTAATATTTTTGTATGAAAATATTTTTCGTATACTCCAGTTCCCAGAAGCACCCAATCGATTTCAATTTTTTTTTTGTGGGGATTTAGTGAGTTCCACCTTGAATTGTAGGATATTTTTGGACTCGATAGATGGCGCTGTTGTCGAGTCTTAAAAGATGAAAAGTAGTTTACATAAAAATTTGAGGCAGCAGAAAGTCTTTATAGGGAATTTTTCGCCCTTCTAACCACCACTTACACACAAGTCCTGTAAGCCTGGACAAGCAGTGGTACGCATTTTATGACACCCAGCGGTGAAGTTCCTCGAGTCTCAAGGAACAATAATTTATTTTTACTCCAAAACAAAACTAATCAAATAGGAAGATAGGGAGGAGTTGGAAGTATTAATTGTCCACTTCCCTGATAGCGAAGCGGGGACATAATAATGAATTGAGACATTTTAACCTCAAGTATAGGGACGTTTTGAACTAGAAAGCAAGAGCAGGAGAAAGTCTGCCGACTAATAATTTAATAAATTATTATTATATTTTTATGTTCTACGCAAAACAACAAAACATTGACCTACAGTCACAAACTACCATCTTTATACTTACAAGTCTCGATCCCAAGTTCCAAGAATGTATAATGTACCAAATTAATATAGTGCCCAAGTTAAGGTCAATTAGGAATCCTTTTTGGCACACTCAGAGCTGTCTATGTACTCCTGACACTAATAAAGGCTTAACTAGCGTCCAACTTTGAACCAGCAAGAAAAAGCTTTTATGCGTGCCTCAGAGAGCTTGCGAAGTAAGTTTAAAGCATAAATCATAAGAATGTGTGACAGTTTAAAGTTAACAGCGAGGTGTATAACTACGGTTTAAATACGAAGTCCGTCAGTGTAATTTTGAGTTTAAAATGCAAAACCAGCATTGTTTAAATTGCTCTCATAACGTATATTCTATAGACACGAACGTCAATATAAACTATTTGTTCACAATCTGAACTAAAATGGCAACTAAAACGTCACTGTTTTAACCTATTTATTCACTTGAACAACAAATAATTTTACTTATTTGACTAATATTTTTATCTTACGTCCAGGTTTACACTTAGACTCAAGTTCTTATATCATGGGCGTCATTCCGTACATAAACATACGGTGTTAATGTTGAAATCATACTAAAGTCAGGTGTACGGATTGCAGTACAGTTGAGTCGAACACAATGCGAAAAGATACGCCATATCAAGTACGTAGTATATATATATCGATGCTCTATATTTGTTGTTTAAGGCGTAGACTAAAGTGCTATGTAGTCTGAGAACGTAGCAGTGGCGATAGCTCAAATTTTCCATAAAGGAACCCGACACAACATATAGTTACTAATATACATGAATGCGCTCTGCAAATCATTCTAATGATAATTAAATTCTACATAAATTTTACATGAAGGGAAACTGGCAGCCATCGGATTATATCAAACCATCGCCATAACTGACATGTTCTTTCGCATCTCCCTTCTCGTTTTTAAAAAAAAAAATGTTCTATATTTTATATCTTTTATGACTGTTATCTCAAATTAACTAAAGACAAATTACGAAACAAGAGACAATCGATCATTTATCGTCGCACTTAATGACTCTCTGATAAAATTTTGCCATCACCTTTCTAAAGACTTTTTAACTTTTTAATTTGTAACTGAAAACGCTTGGAAATCGAAGACTTCCTCATTGTATCTTGAGATAATAAGTCAAGGAAGGACATTGTCAAAAATAACGCAACGAGGCAAAAAAATAACATCTTGATGGGTGAATTTATAATACACTTATGAAATCTCATGACATTTGTTATAAAATCTCGTATTTTTATGCCGATAAAAATATATTACTATTAGACCCGAAGGGATCTAAAATCTATTTGAAGACATTTATTCAGAAAATGGTTTGCTTTTTTTTACTTTAAAAAATATTAGTTTATGTGTTATCAATACTAAAAATTGCATTTGTGACAACTTAATCTTTATACACACATGTTTGTAAGTTTTTTTCCACGAAACTAACCTTAAAATCAATTTTAAATTACAGAATATATGTATAACAAATACACAGCAATTTAGTTTTTATAGTATGATATCTTTAAAGGGCTCGACTGCTCTTAAATATTATCAATCTCTATTATAAAACAGCCTTTAGAAAATTCATTGAAACCAACCAAACTAAATATAAAATAACACCCACAAAGCAGTTAGCCATCATATCAAGTTAACGAGAAAAATTGAAGATAAGTGAACTTCAAAACTTGTTTACCAAGTTATTCAAAGCTTCTAATAAATTTTAAGTAGATTTTAAGGTTTTGTAATAGGATTAAAAATATTTTATTTTAAAAAACTCTGTTTTGATAATATAGGTTAATCTTCTTTAGCCCTTTATGGAAAGCGCACACTGGAATAGCAAGCCAGAAGATTTAAAATAATCAAATTAATTTCAATTCTATTTTTATCGCATTAAAGTAGTTTTATGTTTGTAACTCATATTTTGGCAGCCTTAGATACAAACGCAGCTTATAGTTACTAGCAAAGTTGTACGGCCATTGAGATTTTATTAAAAAAAAAACACACTCAAGCAGGGCCCTTATTCTGTATGATAGTGTAAACGCGTAACGCGGCCGTGTCATGTTATCTTCTAGAAATGTGCGTGGAATGGTATTCTGTAAGCCAAATTTCTATAGTCCTAAACATGATGCGTTGTGTTACGTGCTTGTTACGCACCGTTAAAATAACGTGCGGAATAGAGAATAAGGCCCCTGGGCCCTGAAATTTGATTGAACACATAATTTTATGTTTGTGATAATACCTTGCGAATAAACAGAAATATGGAAAGTAGTAGAAGTTGGTAACAAGAAGTAATTTTATACAAATATTATCATTAGAATGCAAAATTCATTGTCAAATTATATATTCTCTACCATATTAGTATAAACTGGCCGAATAGAAATATTTCGTTGCCTATATACCAACATATCTTAGGCTTTGAGTTAAGTAAATCAATATATTCAGAGTCAAATATATTCGCATATAATTATATAATTTACTAGCTTTTGCCCGAGGCTCCGCTCGCGTTATAAAGTTTTTCAGGCTAAAGTTTTCCGTTATAAAAGTAGTAGTTTCCCGGGAGCCTATGTTCTTCCCAGGGTCTCAAACTGTCTCCATACCAAATTTCATCTTAATACGTTGGGTAGTTTTTGAGTTTAACACGTTCTGGCAGACAGATGCAGCGGGGGACTTTGTTTTATAATATATTTTTTAGAACTTTTTAAGAGGAACAATCCCGTCATACATCATTGTTGCATAACTTTAACCGTTTACGCAGCGCACGCAACGGAGGCTCTCAAAACTAATAATTATTCCTCGATTTGCAATATGTTTCATTACTGTTCCGCTCCTATTGGTCATAGCGTGATGATATATAGCCTATAGCACTCCAGGAACAAAGGGCTATCCAACACAAAACGAATTTTTCAGTTGAAACCGGTAGTTCCTGAGATTAGACATTACTGCTCCGCTCCTATTGGTCATAGCGTGATGATATATAGCCTATAGCACTCCACAAATAAAGGGCTATCCAACACGAAAAGAATTTTTCAGTTCGAACCGGTAGTTCCTGAGATAAGACAATACTGCTCCGCTCCTATTGGGTATAGCGTGATGATATATAGCCTATAGCACTCCACGAACAAAGGGCTATCCAATGCAAAAAGAATTTTTCAGTTGGACCGGTAGTTCCTGAGATTAGCGCGTTCAAACAAACAAACAAACAAACAAACAAACAAACTCTTCAGCTTTATATAATAGTATAGATTTACCAAATTTGTAATAGAAATGTTATTAAAGTATTTTTTTTTTAAATAAGAACGCATGCATTTACATTTAAAATTTTTATATAAAAAATATGTTATTAAACATACCGTTTTATTTTTAGCAATTACTATTATTAAAAAAAAATTAAACGTTTATTTATTAACTGAACAAAAAATAAATCGAAATATTTAAGTAACTTTATTTATTCAATAACAAATTCAATTTACATTTCGAATCAAATTAGATTGCAAATGTCAACTATCCAATATCAAAATATATGAAAGCTATTTATCCTAACCATTTTCTATAAATGGCACTACCCAATACCCATCGCTATAAATGGGTTGCATAAAAAATTACGGCAAAATAACCTCTAAATGTTCAGGATTTAGATGTTTTTTTTTTTTATTTAGATGTTGGCTAAATTATAGCAACATTCACCCAATAACGTTATTCCCCGGCGGCCTTTTATGCTAATGATAAAACAACCGCGTTAGAGGGTTAAATTAAATTATTTTTTACTTTTTAGGGTTCTGGTCGAAGGGCGTTAAAGGAAGCCATGTTGCTATGCCATTGTCCTCTGTTCTATTTTTAAATGGCTTTCTTTAACGGTAACTTGCGATGGGAGGAAGCCATGTTACTATGCCGCTGTCGTCTCTATTCTATTTTTAAATGTCTTTCCATAACGGTGAATTTTGGTGAATTTTTAAAACATGCTATTTTAACAAGTTTATAAGTAGTAAACTCGGATTGACAAGTCTACAGCATGAATGGTCGGTATGAGCGGATACGTGCTAGGCTCACAAAAAATCAACAGTGAAATCGCTTTTCGTATGAGTGAAATCTCTAAACACCCAACACCCCTTTTCATTCATTTAAAACCGGCAATACATGATCCTTTTATTTTGTGGTGTTCAATACTAAGATTACATCCAGTCATTAGCTCATGAGAAACCCCAAGCTGTTGCTTGGGTGTTCCCAATGGTAACAAAAGTCACACAGAACCATCAGTTATCAATTCCGACGTGTACTTGACAGTTTTTTATTACTTTCACTGGCCTAATCCAGCACACCTGTTTATGAGAACAATATTTTTGTTTTATATAGACGGTCTGTGAAATAAAATCTAAGTCATGGTCATTTTGCCCCTTTAAATTGACGACGAATATAAATTGAAGGTCTAAATTACTGTGGCACAATCAATGCTATATTTACTACGTTTTATTTGAAATAGCACCAAGGTAAAAGCAGTCTGGGCCACGTAAGATATTCAAAGGGAAAAAGAATGATTATTGGGTATCCAATCTTAGGGGAGCCTTGTTCTCTATTACAGTGTAAACGTAAGAGCCGTGTTACGTTATCTTCTTGAAATTTTATGGAATGGTAGTCGGTATGCCAATTTATATTGTCTTAAACGCAACGCGGTGCGTTACGTGCTTGTTACGCATTGTCAAAATAACGTATACCATTTAGAATAAGGCTCATGAGTTGAACACGCCTTTCCAGATTTTACAGTCGCCGTGTCCAAAATCGACTACCATCATCAGTAGTAACTCGTTCTAATCAGGAGCCAGGCAAAACTGGACACTATAAACTTATGACTTAAGAAACTTTTTGAAGTCCTTTCAACGAATAAAACGTAATGTACACTGCTCCGAATAGAGCTTTTAATATTAATCTACGAGTAATCTATTTAATTTCAACCATATCCATTCATTTATTCATTCATTCATTCGTACTATTAATATCCAAGCACCTGAACATTACTAAAACGCATTTGTAACACGAGTAAGATATAATCTCTCTAACCAAATGAAAATAAAATAAATGAAAGCTGACATTCATTTAGCAATGCTCGACTAGCGCCACATCCGACGAATTAATTATTCGTTATTCGCTTTAAATGAAAGAAAAAAAGAAAAACGTTCTCCCGCGTATTATTGAAAAAGTTCGTAAACCGCGCACGACTCTTCAAAATTTATAAAACCGAACATCGATTCATAGGGAAAATAATTACGAGCGGTACAATGCTTTTATTTCATGCACAGCAATATTCGATGGCGTTGTTCAATTGTGATTTTTTACGAATATTTTTACTAACAATATGTTCCATTTTACTTTTTATTCATGTGCAGTTATGAAACGTTTTTTGGGGTTCATTTTCATATCGAGCCACTATCGAGTTAAAAAAATACAATTCTGGCACACTACATACATTTTTTATCCGATATGAGAATTGAATGCCTCGAAATCTTTCCGAAGGCTTTTATCTCTCTAGGCAGGAAGCTAGTATTTTTTAACTGATACTAAAGGTACTTAATTTAATTTTAAATGAATAATACAAGCGAATGTAGTTTTTAAAATGTTCGAAACGCAGAAAATTTTACTGTAAAATGATGCAGATTCGTTCCCCAAGACAAGATATAAAAAAGTACGAGTATTAGTAAAACCCGCCACAGGTGCTCAGAACTAATTCAAAGTCCATTTAATAGACTCGCTAACAGTGGCGAAACGTGAAATTCTCCATAGGGAACCCGACACATCATATAGGTATCAATATAGCACGTTAAAAACAAAAGTGGCATTATACGAAATATGCCGGTATTGAGTTAGAAATTTGAAATCGCAATAAGTCACTTAGGGCATCGCTAGATGTCACATGTGTCTCTTCACACTTTTAAGTTTTGTGTTTGTTCATTAAACATAAACTGACACTAATCCAGTCAGTGTCCAGTCGTCAGCGACAATTAATGTCGCTCTCACTCAATACTGTCTAATTTCGTTTAATACCACTTTTGTTTTCTACGTGCGATATGAAAAATGCCGTCTGCAAATCTAATGACTATTAGATTCTACATAAAGGGAATCCCACAGGAATCGTGTTCTATAGACACTTCGCCTCTGCTCGCTAAACTTATAAAAAATAATAAATTAATAAAACATCTGCCTTTAATAGACAATTTATCTAGACTACAATATCAACCCATACATATTTTTAAATTAAAAAATTAAAGTACATTTTAATCTATATTTAACCCCGAACTAAACCGCTTGATGGCTCAAACGAAATATATCTGGAGTTTTTAACTGTTCAACGCTAGAGGCGAATAGCTGAAATTTTAATACTTGTGCTATATGCAGCGCAGTTTACCCTCTTCCATTATAAAGACATGAAATTAGTATCCAAAAACTTTGTACCTACGGGGCATGGTCCATAACTAAATAACAACAACACAGCTGTATCTGATGAAATCTGTATACCTGGAGGGGTAAGCAGAGGTGCAACCCAGACACCCACTTTTCGCCAGGTGTTGACCCATGATAGGGGGCGAGCCTATCGCCATATCGGAGAGCAATTCCAGGCTCCGTATTGATACAGAATTAAAAAACCCAATAGCACTTTGCCCGTACCCTGTGGTAACCACTACCTGTAACTTCAGATATAGCAGTGACGAAGGATCCATATAACGCAATTCCTATCGGCTTCCTTTATGTAGGATCTCATTATCATCAGAATGATTTGCAGACCGCATTCATGCAGATTAATACCTATGTTGAGTCCGATGGATGAGGGCGGCCCACAACCGGTCCCTGTGGCACTCTTACAACTGGAAGTGTTTGGGGGAGGCCTATGTCCAGCAGTGGACGATTCCCGGCTGAAATGGTGATGATGTTGTGTCGGGTTCCCTTTTGGAAAATTTCACCTCTCGCTACTGCGACACAGCCAAAAGAATGCGTTACTAAATTTTATAGAAGAGAAAATTTGTATCGAAAAATAAGACAGGATTTATGGAGCATTTGTCTATTATAACCAACTAAGGAATGTTCAAATGGGAAAACTTTCCATCTATTTCATGAAAGTCAGTCGATATTTTTATTCATTTTATAGGCACTTTGTCATCATCATCAGCCGCAGGATGTCCACTGCTGAACATAGGCGTCTCCCAAAGATTTCCAGATCGACCTATTGGAAGCAGTCCGCATCCAGCGACCTCCTGCGATTTTTATGAGTGGTTTTTATGAATTTTATGGTGGACGTGGACGCAATTTGTATAAAAATGTATATAGGGAGACCTAGTGGATGAAGTTGACTTTACCAGTCCACCTTACGGTGGGGCAGAAATAAGCAAGGTCGGTATATCAAAGGCACTTCGAAATTCAAATTCAAAATTAATTTTATTTATTATATGACAGTGGTGGCCAGTATTATTAATATCGAACAAATAATTAGACTTTAATATCTATTAACATAAGACCCTATATGACCAAACTAAAAACCAAATAAGCTTCGTTTCCATTCCTTAATTAAAGTAAAGATCTGGATAAAGTCCGTGTAAATGCTCGATCCGAATTTAATCTCTATTTAATCCCTACAGAGCAGTTAGTTCCATTGCAGCATTCTGAAGTAACATGCGATGCTCGTTAATTGGTCACTAACGACAAGTTAACAGCAATAGTAGAAATTTCCATTATTACTTTAGTAATAGCCATTGCATTGTTTAGATTTTTTTGTTTTTATTGTTAACCTTTCAGTATTAGGTAGTTAAGGTAGTCAACAATATTTATATCCTACTCATATTGTAAATGAAAACGTTTGTGAGGATGGATGTATGGATGTACGTATGTATATTTGTTCCTCTTTCATGAAAAAACTATTGAACCGATTTGGATGAAATTTTACAGTAATGTTGGTTATATATCAGAATAACACATAAATAACATTTTATAATGATTTTGTGTAATTTGGTCATAATATATATGTCAAGAAAGTTAGAAAAATAAATATTCCCGGAAAACTCCTTAACGCGGGCGAAGCCGCGAGCAAAAGCTAGTAACATATAAATAAAGAATATCTATTTCCATTGGTCACGACGTAACTTAAGAACGATTTAACCGATTTCATGATTTTTTATTTTTTTTTTATAAAATGTTTTTACGGAAAAAAATTAACGAAATTGAAAAATTTCAAAGAAGTTAATGGCTATTTTAACTTCGCAAATTTGACAATACGTTTGTGTGGTTGTGAATGTGAATTCAGTATATAATTCTTATATAAGTGTGTATTTCACTGAACTAAACCGTCGTGTTGGATTGTATTAAATTTTTTATGTGTCTTCACATATTTGGCATGATGTTAGAAGAGGTTTTCTTTTATTGCTTTTAATGATGATCAGTTTACCGTTCGCCATGGTAAACGATACGACTGCCCATAAACAGCAGAAACACCATCAGATAATTATTTGGTTTCATTTATTAGCGGAATGTCGAAACGACCCTGTATTTATTTACCATTTACGCGAGCGATAAACAAATCGACCAAAATAGAACATTTAATAATGTATAAATATAAAAGTATTTTTACCTTAAAACTCCACTCGTAATAAATTTGATTCATCACCTATTTCTAAGAAGTTCTATTTCCGAATAAATCGTAGCTCGCAAAGGTTCTTAATGGTACCCTATTGCCGAGAATTCGCGAATCCCACGATAATTACAGTAGTCATTCAGGATATTTCTTAGAGATAAATTAAAATAATTCGTCCTTAATGAGTCCCTTGAAAGCGGCGATAGCCTAGTTGGGAGTGCAACGGAATGTTAGACGAATGTGCGCAGGTTCAAATCCTAAGGGCATACCTGCGACTTTTCTGAAATTATGTGTGTATTCTTTGCGTATTATCGCCTGCATTAACGGTGAAGGAAAACTTCATGGGGAAGCCTGCATACATGAAAAGTTCTTTATAGGAATTTGTAAGGTGTGTGAAGTCTACCAAATTTGCACTAAGCCAGTGTGGTTAATTAAGGCTTAATCCCTCTTAGTAGTAGAGGAGGCCCGTGCCCAGCAATGGGACAGTATATAATACAGACTATCATTATTATATTTATGAGTTATTTAGATGAACTCAAACTATATATTACAAAATATCTTAATACTTTCAATGAAATACTGACATTTCGTGATTACTCACCGTCAAAATAAAGTTCCATTCGAAAACTATAATTCTAAAATTGACAACTATAATCGTTGAGATTATCAGAGGCGAGTTAGTAGGGAAATGCATAATTTATTACGGTTCTGGTCCAAAACGGACCTTGGGGAGCCTATTTATCTCACTTCGCCCGCCGTTTGTCAAACTGAATACCATTTCAACATCCCCTACTTAACTGATGCAAGTACTCGTTTAGTTTCAAGACGCTATCGTAGAGCAATGAATTTTTTTATAAATTTATCGTTGTTGCAAATTCACCAAATAAATTCTAGGCCCCTTTTATTTATGTATAAAATTGAAATTCGTTTGGAATATATTAGAATGACAAATATCAATCATTTATATACGTAACTAGCTTTTGCTTCTGACTCCGCCTGCGTGTAAACAGTTTTTCCGGGGTTAAAAGTAGCACTCAAGTGTAATGTAGGTTCCTATTAGTGAAAAAAAAAAACAAAACCGCTTTAGTAGTTTCTGAGATAAGCGCGTGCAAACATACAAACTGTTCAGCTTTATATCTTAGTATAGATTATATAAAAAAACTATAAGAGTGGAGATTATTGAAATTTGGAGTAAGATTATGTCCATTGATCTATGTAGGTTCTGATAATATAATTATTGAGGTTCATTGATTGGGATTAAAATAAATGTTATAAAAATTATAGTTTTCTTAACTTCATAAATTATTTAAAAGAATATTCGACAAATTATGCAAGGCAAGAACCTTACATTAATCTTCCATCCCAAATTTGTTTATTTGATCTTTTTTACGATTTATAGAAAGACTTTTAATTGAAAACTTTAAAAATAAGGTTTGAGTTACTAAATTTTATTTAAATCTCAGATTTGTATTTTTAGGGTTTCGTGAAATAATAGAGCCTAGTTGGTTGTGGAACGGACTGTCGAGACAAATGTCCGCAGGTTCAAATCCCAAGGGCACACACCTCTGAGTTCCCTAAAATTTTATGTGTATTCTTTGTGAATTATCGCTTGCTTCGTAAGAAAACCTGCATATCTGAAAAGTTCTCTATAGGAATTTTGAGGGTTTGTGAAGTCTACCAATCCGTACTGGGCTAGCGTGTTGGACTAAGGCCTAATTCCTCTCAGTAATAGAGGAGGCCCGTGCTCAGCAGTGGGACAGTATATAATACAGAGCTGATATTATTATTACTCTTATACCTAGACAGGATTTGGACCCAAGCCCCAACACCTACTATATAGATCCAATTCCGAGTTACTCTTGTAAATTAATCTTTACATATCAAATTGTATCTACGCACTAAGGTTGGGAATCGGCGCGAGCATTTATTTACATATTTTCTTGATTGAAAGAAACCTCTTCGCTGCCGCTCTGTTTGTTCAAATAATCCTTTATACGCTTCGTAATCAATAATGGAAATTTATTCGGAACCTTTCTTTTTGTTTCAGTAGGAATTGTAGTCGTAGGAAATTCATGTAATCGTCTATTATGTGTAATTCCCGAGTTATCCAGTATGAACATTTCTGATAAATACTTTTGGATATTGAGTCAGTGGTGAGCTTAGGGTAGGCAGACTTGGCAAGCGCCCGGGGATTCATGCTTAGGCGGTCTCGCGGTTAGACGAGGAACTTCGTGCAATGTTAGACCTTTTTTTTCAGTCACCACCCTTTTTACCAACCTACTAAACTGTTAAATCAGGGTTTCTTTGGCTCCCGCCCGTGGCCTCACGCACGCACTAGTAAGGGACAAAAAGAATAAAGGCCCCGCAAAGATCAACGTTGGATAAGCCCGCCGCTGCTAACAGTATTTGAAGCTATTTTTCTACTCAGTACCAGCTTGCCAAATAGAAGAGATTACTAGATAATCTCGCTTGCTATTACATGTGTGTCTACCCCTGAAAAGGGTCAGAGGTGTAATATCATGGTCTCTGTTATGATGCGAGCTTGAACCAAAAGTAAGTTCCATGACCTAAACAATGTTTGTGTGATACGTAAATACTTGTTGCAGGTTTGTATTAGATTTGAGTGATGTAGGTCCGAAACTGCGCTTGAGTTCCAAAACCTCTTAAGACTTGTATCTTAATAAAGACACAGTATATAATGACTGTAAAGTTATTGTACCTACTACCTTTGATTTTAGGAAAGTATAAATTGATAGCATATATTTTAATTATTATGATATGTGTGGTATTTATAGAAGAATTGATAAAATTTTGTCAATGTATACTTTTGAAAAATCCAGATTTTTCACACTACAACATCAACTGAATGTAATTTCGAAGGGGCTCGAAGACATTTTTTCCAGTCTAGCTTTACAGCAACATTTGGCAATCAGACAAATGTGGAATGCTTTGGAATATCATTGAAAACGTTTATTCAAATCGACACTGACTGATCGTAGAAGTGGGGTTTGGTAGGAACAGGACATGTGTGGAAGCGTCTTAGATATATCATACTTTTGCTCGCGGCTTCGTTCGCTTGAGTTTTTCGAGATAAAAGTCCCGTATATTATCCCGGAATAGATAGTACGAGAAATTAGCTCTCGCTAGTTGATACAATTTTGCCGCCCTATTTAAAACCGGATTTAAGGCTCATCTCGGACCACGATACTTATGTGGGCCACTCCAGCTAGAATTATGCCGGCCTGTTAAAATAGGGCTGATGTCGAATTACGATACACTTACGTGAGCCACTACAGCAGATTTTACATCTTGTGCATAGTTGCTATCCAGGAGGATACAAAATTCTACCAAGAGTAAAAAAATTTGGCAAGATTGTCCAGAACTCTCAGGCCCCTGTTTCTTCTCGGAGATTCACGCAGCTGCGAATTTTAGTACTATGAAATTGTCAAGATATTTCCAGGCTCTATAAAACTGAAATAGATTGCTACTTGGGAGTGCAAGATACTATTACTAGCTATATTGAGAGGCATATCCAAATGCATATCTATCTTTTATATATATAAATGAATCCCTATTACCCTTGGTCACGCCATCACGCGTGAACGGCTGAACCGATTTCAAAATTTTTTTTTGTTGTGTTTGTTATTGTCAGAAGGTTCTTATGAAAGAAAAAATTCAAAAAATTCCGCGGAAAATTAGAAAATTTAAAAAACTTAACGACAATATTAATTTTACACTGTCAGTGGTTTGAAATAACTGTCAGCGATCGACAGAATGCGCGCGTGTATAAATAGTTATGACAGGACGTCTATCGGGTCAGCTAGTAAATAATAAAACAAAATCACTCAGCAACAAAATATATTTTCAAACAAAATATTCGATAAAATAAGCGCGATTTAATTCTTTCTGTCCAATGGCATTCGTTTGACCCAGCAACACCGCAATACTCCAATGTTCTACATTGTTTATACTCATAATGTTAGCCAGCGGTATTGTGATAGGAAAATTCTTTGTTATTTTATATCATTTCAGTTACTTCTTCGGGTTAGCTATCTTTAAAGTAGGTACTGTACGTAAAATAGCTAATAATTGTGGAAAGTTTGAGTTGGATTCTTTTATTTAAACAAATATTATATTTACCTATCTGGTAATTCAAATTATGGGAAAATCCACCCTAGTTTTCCTGAGACGGCTAGTGACTCTATATCCATTTGGGTGCGTTTGGGCAATACCGGATTAAGGTGTAATACCGTTGTAAGATTACTGCTAAACCTGACAACATTACTCAATAGAGACTATATTGCCTAAAGAACTATGCACCACAATTGTTTGCCGCTGTATTGATTTTAGTTACAGTTTAACAGCAATCTTAAAACAACGGAATTAACTCGTGATCCGGTATTACCACAAGCACGGTGTTACTACAACATGCAGTGATAGACAAAAAATATAAGCTCGTTTAAAAAGCCGTATTGAACAATAGTTCAACAATTCAATATCGTCGTCTAATACCAAACGCATTGCAATGTCGAATCCATCTTCAGTTCGTGCGGACCAAACAAATGGCTCTGTAGGGTCGACACACCTCCGTTTTATCGCCTTCCTTGATATATAACCAGCGAGTATTGAACATCCTGACAAATAAGGTTGTCGTGGTGCGATATTACTTCAACTATTTTGAAACGAGTGTTACTTGGCTGTAAAATTGAGTCATGTAATGCCAAATATAAGAAATATTTTTTTATTCATGTTAAAACTCATTCTGCTGTAAAGATATTTCTGTTTTAATTAGACTTATTTTTATCATAACATCAATAAAAGCAAAGGTTTTAGACCACTATCATAAGTTATTACTGGTCGAAATATATAGAAACAATTTAAAATATACAAATCGGGTAAATCGGTAACAATATGTAAAATACATAAAAACACGCATCATTTAGAAAAAACCTCCTTTCATAAAATCAGTTAACATAACGCGATCAGACATACCTATGTATAGATACATCTATGTATACCTCGTGTGTCCACGTCTCGGCTCCGTACGTCATTACCCCGTAATGACGTACGAAGCCGAGACGTGGACACTGACTGTAGTGCTAATTCATAAGCTTAAACTCGCTCAACGTGCTATGGAAACAACTATGCTCGGAGTCTCTCTGAAGGACAAAATTCGGAACAAAGTTATCTGTCAAAGAACCATGGTGACTGACATATAGCTCTGAAAGTGAGTAGTGGCAACGAGCTGGCCACGTGTCGCAGAACAGATAACTTCTGGTGTAAGAGTGTTCTGGAGTGGAGACCGCGTCTTGGCAAACGTAGCGTTGGACGCCCTCTGACCAGATGGCGGGACGACTTACACAAGAGGACAGCGACTGAATGCATAAAGCAACAGACCGGGCTCTGAGGCGTACCTTGGGAGAGGCTTATGTCCAGCAGTGGACTGCAACGGGCTGATGATATCAGACTTAGCAGTGACGTGTTTTTTTTTACTGCTTTGAATGACAAGTCGAGCCTGCCATTCGCCTAATGGTAAGCAATACAACCGCCCATAAATAGTAGAAACACCATCCAACACTTTAAATTACAAAGTATTGTTTGGTATTCCACTGCACTCGCCATCCTGAGACGTGAGATGTTAAGTCTTATTACGTCCAGTAGTTATGCTGGCTACAGTGTCCTTCAAACCGGAACACAACAGTGACTACAAACTGCTGCTTGGCGGCAAAAATGAACTTTGCGGTGGTACCTACCTTGATGGACTCTCACATATGAGAGACCTACCTAAAAAGTCTTGTCGGTCATCAATTTGATTTGTTTGATTAGATTATCATAACAGTCGTACTATAGGTTGATTCGTCTATTTTTGAATTAGTAAATTTGAAATATTATTTCTTAAAATATTACATTATAATGCTACTATAAATATTCTCAATGATTCACGTTTATATCATAAATAACATCAATAAAACAAAGGATTCAGACCACTATCATGAGTTATTACTGGTCCAAATAATTTTAGGTTTACAGTTATTGTATTACGAACGATTTAATGTAAATTATTTTACATGAATAACATGAAACAACTAAATCATACATAGTAATTATAATAGTACTGGATATATATTGTATTTACAATCAATTACAACTTACTTCACTATATTAAATAATTATACAATACATCGAAAGTAGACATTTACTTCTTTGTTATTTTTTGTACCTTGTTATAAATGATATTGTGCGAATAAATCTTTCTTTCTTTCTTACTAATTAAATAGTTTATTTAAATTAATTATATATTACGAGTGAACTGACTGCCTGGAAAGAGGAAGGAAAGAGGTTATATAATGATTTCTTATGATTACGCAAATGTTAGACATTGAATTAAAAATAATTTTCGGATTCTATCGCGGTTTTTATATTATTATTTTCTTCCGATGTTTCGAGACACCGCGAGCTCGTTTACGTAGATGAGACCGTCAAGAATTTTTTTTTTTTTAAATTACAATTAATGTAAAACGTAGATAGATATTGTAAATTTGACTTTTCGATCGACCAACACCTCAGTACCCCCCTGACCATGAAGACTGCAATGTCTTCGAAACGTGAGGAGAAAATAATATTAAAAAAACGATAAAATCTGGAAAAAAGCTTCTATTTTTCGTACACACCGGCACAGACTATAAACAACATAAATATAGATACGAAATATTTTTAACAACAAAGCAAACATTTAAAAAATCTAAAATTAAAAACTAAAATTACGCCAAACAAAGAACCGAATTGTTATTCAAATATGGCGCCAATTTATCTCCCTACGCAATTAATTCGAACGTGTTTCCGTATTAAGAAAACTTTTATTTGCATATTTATATGGAAGACAAATACCGAGTGATTCTTCAAACATTCTGTTAATTAAATTCACGTATTATAAATTCAATTTGCGGAAAAGGACTCGCTGTTGGGGCGAAACGTTTCCGCCCTTGTATTAAACCTCGGATAAAACACGCGTCGGAATTATTTTATAGCCCGCGGATCATTTTCGTATTTTTATATCAATAAGGTTAACTGCGTAGCAATTAAATCTGTGTGTTTTCAAGTAATGGATTTCATCATTGAATGAAATCGTCGT
Organism: Manduca sexta; assembly: GCF_014839805.1. NCBI lineage: Eukaryota > Metazoa > Arthropoda > Insecta > Lepidoptera > Sphingidae > Manduca > Manduca sexta. The sequence goes on along the minus strand of NC_051133.1, from coordinate 2,804,590 downwards.
ATAAAAAGGACCAGTTCAAAACGAAATAAAAGGTCTCCTCTTTATTACGTCTTTGGTTCGAAGCCTACGTCATCGGTTGCGAATTACGCTTCAACTGTCTGCCGGTCCGTGTTCGGGATATGTCCATTAGACCGAAGCTAAGAAGAAAATGTTAAAGGATTTCACGATACATGTCGAGATTTATGCGATCCTACTAGTTGTTATTTCCTGGAACCACTGTATTCCGCTGTGGTGGACTGAGACCCTTAGATATTTTTTTTTTATAAATGCAATGTCAAAATCGGCCTATATTCTTGGCAGCCTAATATATAAAGCTGAAGAGTTTGTTTGATTGAACGCATTAATCTCAGGAACTACTAAACCTATTTTGAAATTTACTAATAGGAACCTATATCACTCCTTAGAGCTATGTGTACATATTTTATGCCAGGAAAATGTGAAGGACTTTTATCACGGAAAACAAATTCCAGCGGGCGGACGCGCGAGCTAAAACTAGACTTATTATACACCTACTTACCATAAATAGAATCTCCAGATATCGTTATGCCCAATGATCTAACTTTTGAACCGGAACAAACTTCCTTGTCAGGGGATGAAAACAACAACATCGTACTTACCTAAATTGCCTGTCGCATATAACTCGTAATATGCATAAATCCAGTTAATCCCACAATATAAACTTCCGAACTACACCTGAAGGAAGTTATCAGAACAGTTGAAAATGTTAGGCCGTGACCGAAGTTGTGAGTCCCCGACCCTTGATTGCCGGTTGTAATTGATAAGTGGGACATTAATTAATATCCCAAGGGACGAACCTTTCAGTGAACGGGCGGTACGTACACGATGAATCTGAGTTATTTTAATAATTGTCAGGGCTGTTCCAGATTTTATCATAAATGGTTTCCATCTTTTTAAAGGAAGTTGGGACGGGAGGTCCTTAACTGTACTCGAAGGTAAGGATTCCACGTTGAGCCTCCGAGTTGTGTCTTATTTTGACCAGAAATAAAAATCTGAAATTGAAATTACCAGTAAGATTAATGATTTCCTATGTTTACGCGAATGTTAGACATTAAAATTAAACTATTTTTCGGATTTTATCGCGGTTTTAATATTTTAGTTTTCTCCCGACGTTTCGAAGACTTCCCCCCGTGACCATGAAGGCTGCAGTCTTCGAAAAATCGTGAGAAAACTAAAATATTAAAACCGTACTAAAATCCAAAATAGTTCAATTTTAATTACCATTAAGAATTTAATTTTTATATTCCACAGCTTTCATACCTAATTTCCATGACCTACAAATAGCAACACTATCTCAGCAAAGGTCACATATCCTTCTCGTTAAGCACATTCACAGCCCCGTCTGGGGAAATCAAACCATATTGACTAACCCTGCGCCGGCATTCGGTCCGACTGTTACGGAACTTGTCAACGCACTTCTAGTTTCAGTTATTTACATTTCTTAAATAGTTCATTTTATTTTTTACTTCAAAAAAGGAGGAGGTTCTCAATTGGTATGTTTTTTTTTGTGTGTTACGCGAGTACTCGGCCATTTGTGGCCCGATTTTCAAAATTCTTTTTTTGATCGAAAGCGGATACTTCTGAAGTGGTCCTTTAGTCACCAAGTCAGGATCTGATGATTTGATCCTGGAGAAATCAAAGGCAACCCTCAAATTTTATAGGCCCACGCATGTTTTTCGCAAATTTTATGAAATAACTTAAGTACTTGCGTATGGAAATCATTATCTTATTTAGAGTTGAAAAGCTTGCCTATTTTTACGGTATTTAATATTACATTTATCGATTAGTGTTATCGACAAGATCTTCCTGTCTTACACATACAAATACTCTTTATTGTAACCATTGTTAAATAGAAACAAACAAACAATATTAATACATTTTCTTAAATCTATGGTGTACATTTCTTTGGTTCTATTATTTTGTAGAATTTTTATTTATTGACGTTACCAATTACTTAAATTAACAAATGATGCGCCTTAGTATAATATTAATCAAAATAAATACATCACGCTTTTAATGTAGAAGGGGTAGGCAGAGGTGCAACTGGAACACCAATTTTTCGTCATGTTGTGGATAGATGTCTTGTGTGTGATTTCCAGATTATTCTAAGGTGAGTTTTGCGGACAACGCTAAATTAAATTGCTGCAGAAACTTACTAACTTCGAATATTTATGAAAATTTGCAAATAAAATCCACCTGACTTTTGTTGGTGGTAGGATATATTTTCATCCACCGGATAGCGATCACCGTACACAATGTGTAAACCCGCTGTAAAGTCCCACATAAGGGCGTTGCGTTCCGGGATAAGAGTTCTATTGGATCACTTACAATCAACTAGAATTCCTGTAATTGCAAAAAGTCGGATTTGCGCTCATAGACAGAATAGGGTCCCTGACCTTAATTCAATATTTTTGTAATAGAAATACATTTCACGATCCGCAACCCCGAGCATTGACCTCGTGTTGATTTTATTTACTAGTTGATCAGAAATAATATATTGGAAAAAGTTAGAAAAACATTCTCCATTCGCTATTTCTTCAGAAGTTGTTTGTAATATCTAAAACGTACCCAATACACGTTTCAAGTAAATAGAGTTGAAACACCAAGCTATAAAGTAGCAAGTTTTATGTTGTCCAATTTATGAAGTAGCTATAAAGTATTAAAATTTTTAAACTTGCAAGTTTTATATTTTGGTACTAAAGAGTGGACTATTAAATGTATTTAAACAAAAATGGCTGTAATTTACGCGGATTTTTTGTATTATAGGATTAAATAAATCTTCAAATCTTTATTCCTTTTTAGTGTTGCCAAATTTTAATAGGAAAATATAATGAGAAATTCACACGTTAACGCCTTACGGAACGTAGTTAAGTTGCTAACTGTCGTTTTAATAAAAATAATATACGCTTTTTCCAATTCATCGCGAAAAGACAACACAAAAAAAATATTATTGACATGCTTACAAATGCCTTCTTGTGATTGGTTTATCCCTGGGATATGATCAAAGATTTAGATCGGTATCGATTGATATGACATAAGCGAGAAGGCCCTTTATACTTACAGTTGAAATTGTCTCTTAAGTGCTGATGGTAAGTGATAACCAAGGTCCATATACACCTACAATGATGGGGAAGAGAATCATTTTTAATCTTAAATTTCGCATTATAATTAAAAATTCAAATTCCAAGGAAAACTGATGTAGATTAATGCATTCAGAATAAACTCAATGCAGCTTAGCACGATTCAATATAAAATATTCGTGAAATATCAAAGAATCGTCAGGGAAACGCTATCGAGCGAGGTAATAAAATTATGCAGATTCGATGGAATTTCTGCAGAATATAAGCCAAAATCATATGAAGAACATCGACGGTTTACATAGATATTATGGAAAGAAAGAATATTTCCTCCATATTATTCTAGTGTTTTACACTCAAACGTATGTATGAATCATGCATATCTTTCAAATAGTTGTTTTAACTTGCAACAACTCGTGATGCGTCTGTACATTTCTCTACACGCTATTTTAATATAAAACCCTCGAATTATGAAGCCAAATTAAAATAGATTTTTTACGTTAATCAGTCGTTAATTTAACTTCAGGATCAAAACTTTTCGAAATAGAGTTGAATATTTGTTTTAAAACTATCGGATTTCAAAGTTATAACTGATCCGTAAAGTTTCGCGTTTCTCGGATGTCTGTTTGTCCACGAGTCTGAAATAAAAACTCAACAAGATCACAACAACGTTTGGAGAAGTTTCTATTTTATAATTAATATTTTTGATAGAGATCCGAGACAGAATATCATCATCGGACCTTTTTTGTGGTCGACCTATTTTTTTATGGTCTTCTCTTGGGTACCACTTTTCTCTAATTATTCTGATCTCTCATCATATGACCTGACCATCTCCATTTTAGCCTTCAGATCTTCACAGTTATATTATGCATCTTGGACATAAGGCTAGTTGGCTGCTTTTTATTCTGTACCTTTTGTTTATTGTTAACATACACTCCATCGAATGTTGTCATATCGCAAGTTTGTTATTTAAATAGCGACATTTAAAAAGAATGTTTATAATATATGTTAATTACAGCCTTCTATGCAAGCGGCGATAGCCTAGTTGGGTGTGGAACGGACTGCCAAGACGAATGTCCGCAGGTTCAAATCCCAAGGGCACACACCTCTGACTTTTCTAAAAAATCATGTGTGTATTCTTTGTGAATTTATCGTTCGCTTTAACGGTGAAGGAAAACATCGTGAGGAAACCTGCACATCTGAGAAGTTCTCTATAGGAATTTCGAAGGTGTGTGAAGTCTACCAATCCGCACTAGGCCAGCGTGGTGGACTAAGGCCTAATCCCTCTCAGTAGTAGAGGAGGCCCGTGCTCAGCAGTGGGCAAGTATATAATACAGGGCTGATATGATTATTTATTATTTACAGCTTTCTATTATATTAAACGTTTTTACGAACATCGCCAAAATATTAACCAAACCACGTTTCAAAATTTTGCGCTGATAGTTATAACTAGATTGATATTGTGTTATTTATACAGATGAACCCATAACGTATTATATTGGGTGGTTATTAGGGGAGAGAGGGAGAGGGTTCATTCGGAATATTTTATTACAAGACCATAGCAACGCTTTGTAAAATCAAATACCTAAATTAGCCGCGTAATAGGTGTTGCCGGTGAAATAATTAAATTTTATAAGATTTCTAGAGAAAACAAACCAGATAATAAGTAAAAGAGTAATACAAATTCCTGCACGTGACACTCGCTGCCTCTGTCCGTTGTGTGGTTTCCAGATTATATTCCAAAAAGGTTTAAAAAACCCTTTGCTCCAAAACTTCCAAAGTTCCAGCGGAATGAGTCGACGTTTTATATTTTTGTTCGCGTATTTCAAATTTCAACGGATTTTTGTGTTTTGTACGCTTTTGTCTAAGAAAAATATTATTGTATAGCCTGATTAGGAAAGCAAAAAATCCTCGTCATGTTGTGGTTGAATATGGAACTAATTTCTTGTACTAATAGCGTAAACTTTCACAGTAAAAAGCAATAGTGATTTCTCCAAAGAAAATCTTTCAATTTTCTGATCAACCTATAAGGATTGAGTATTTTATTTTTGATTTGTTTTAACCTATCTTTAATATTCCGTTCGTTAGCCCGACACCGATTTTACGTTTGATTACAGATCCCGCAGTCTACACCGAGGGAAACCGGCGAATGGGATTGTGGTTTCGCCCGATCTAGCGACTTAGCCGGGCCTTGGAGGAAAGATGGGAGGGGACAGTTGAGAAGAAAGTATGGGTGAAGGATAAAGAACCATCTTAAGATGGGCGAAGGGGAGAGGCTCAGTGTGAATTTGGCAACCAAGAGATATACACAATCCACTATGTGCCTAGAGCAGCGGCATAATGTCCTCAGCTCAGGACGACCACTGGGAGAGGATGAGACATCAACGATTAGGGACCATCGTCTAATTTGACAATGAGGTATGTTTCAATTTAGGTTATGTGCTGCACTAGTGCGCTCTCAATAAATAATCAATTAAATTTACGAGCATTGACGTTAGGCTAACAATCGTAAAAGCAATTTACATCACGGGAAACAGTACCGTACATTCAAAGAAGTAAGGATTAAAACACTATGACATACCTACAATAGATCGTAAAGGTAGTACCTATAAGAGGAATTAGCAGTTTCCAACGGCATTCCTTCACTCTACCCTAAATAGAAAAACAAAATCTAAATGTAAATTGAAACTGACGAACTACCGGTTACATTGAAACGTACCATATCGAACATGGAATAAAGTTTATTTCCCTACAACACAACACATCAAAGTTTCCAAACACGAGAAACAGAGTTCGTCAAAGATACGCCACACGGTTTAATCTCACATCTGTTGTGAGCCTCAACACGAAAACTTCGAGGGCGGGAATTTGTGATAATTTAGGGAACTTACGTATGATACAGTAAGGGATATCTAGAGGGAATTTGTTATTAATTCAGCCGGTTTTCGGAAATCCACTAAAGCTGATATCATTCGTAGAAATCTTCGAGAATTATGCAAAAGAGGGTTTTAGGCTAGGTCTAAGTGTTTTCTACTTTCGAAACGTTTTATTTGTTTTGTATTAAATTTTGTGCGTTATTGCGGATTACGCAATCTATTACTTCTAAATTCCCTAAAGTATTATAAAAAATAGGAAAATTAGTGTAATTATAATAAACTTCGCAATGCAACAAAATAAGTGTTGGCAACGCGACTACAGATTTATTTTTTTGGGAACTGAGTGGTTGTCATCAAGTTAACTACCTAATGATGCTTCACTTAGATTGATACTATTTTCTATTATTTAATAAAGGAAATAGACTTCGTCTCAATATAAGCACACACACCGCTGTTCCAAAATAGTTTTCTAAAACTATGAGCTTTATTAAATAGGCGCAAATCAGTTTCCCTCTAAAAGGCAATATCAGCTGAGATGCTGTCCAATTAACGTCAACATCTTAAGGTCTTCACAATTTACTTAACAGATATCAACAACATCTCAAATGATATCTTAAGTCACAGCATATAGCGGCTATTGACAACTGTATTAAGTAACGCAGACTTAGTTGAGAACTTTCTCTAAAGGACAACTTAAGTTTTGTTAATTATATAGTTTAATAGTTGAGATCCTACTCAAATGTGAGATTTTAATACGGCCTTATTAAAATAAAAAAAAAGTTCGTATTTTATGAACAAAATACAAGCAGGCAAGTTTTAACCATGGAATGAAATATAAAAAGGTAATATTTATTTTATGCTGCCAGTTCGTAACAAAGAGTATACGAACACAATTCAAACTTTTCCTACCAACCTCAAATAATTACGCTAAAAAGAAATATAATAATTAGCTTATAAATCTAACAATAACCGTCTAAATGCATTCGTTATCATCCAATTTGCTGGCGAGCGTATTAGGTCAGATATTCGAATAATCCAGCCAACCATCACAGCTTACGTATCGATGAAATATTAACCCGTTAATTCAACATCGGATTAATGGATCACATTATTCCACTCGTATAGGTATTATGCGCCACTGAGCTTTGCTATTAATTCCTGACGTGCAAAATCACATTGAAATTTTGAATTTACAGTTGTTTATTTACCTTTTATCTCTGCAAATAAAAGCGAATGAGATTCAATATGATTTATTTAATCTGAGCTGTAGAAACCGTTAACAACAATATACAAATAATGGTTATCTATTTATTATTCGGTTTAATAGGATAATTTTATAAGAAAATGTGAGCAGTGAAGTTGCAACAAGCATTTAGTTATTCTACTAATACTATAAATGCGAAAGTTTGTGAAGATGGGTGTATGTTTGTTCCTCTTTCACGAAAAAACTACTAAACTGATTTGGATGAAACTTTACAGTAATATTTCTCATACATCAGAATAACACATAGGCTACAATTTATAATAATTTTGTGTAATTTGGTCATAATATAACGATACATATTAAGTAAGACGAAAATAAAATATTCCGGAAAACTTATTCACGCGGGCGAAGCTGCGAGCAAAAGCCAGTATTTTATACGGTCAAACACAGTCGGCAACCCAACAAATTCTTAAAATAGATTATATAAAAAAATAAACTTCCAATACACATAAGTAGGTGTCAACATTATCCCTGCGACCCTTGGGAGTAGCAGTATACGGATAAAAATAGACAAAGTTACTGTCCACCCACGCTGGCTTCTAGTCACAATAAACTTTCACTCTTTATTCTTTTAAAATGTTTCCACCTCTCGGTTTTTTATACGCAATCTATTCTGAAACCTTAGATTGAATAAAAATATCTTATAAAGTATCGGTCCCAAGGGCTCTACATTAAAAATAATTGGCACAGCCTACTCAACGCACCTGTATTGAACTATTCTACAGAAAATTTTAAAAAACTCTTCTAGAATTTACTTACCTGCTTTAGGTATATTTTTATGGCTTTGAATGGCAAGATGAGCTTGCCGTTCGCCTGATGGTAAGCTATACGACCGCCCATAAACAGTAGAAACACCATTCAACACCCTGAATTACAAAGTATTGTTTGGTATTCCACTGCGCTCGCCATCCTGAGAGATGATGTAAGTTTGTATTCGATACAACATGGCGCAAACATTTTCAAACGTTCTTAAATTTTGAAAGTAAATTCGATAAAATAAGACTTCTCCGTTTCAAGTGTTAACCGTCCAGACTTTTCAGATTAACCGAACTTCGAATGATCTTTTAAATCAGAACTTACTGTTTCTTTCGTCGCAAACTTTTTAGATACTTTTTTGTAATTAACTAACAGTAGATTGTGGAACGCTATTATGCAAATGTAAAGCGGCAGATAATTCTTGTTAAAAAGTTTAATATACTGTTAAACTGTAAATTCTTAAGTTTTAACTTATTTTGTTCAAACAAAAACTATTAAATTTGAATGTTGAGTGTTTTTATATATTGGGTCGGTATTTATAATTAAAATATTTTCGCAATAAACCATTTGTACTTTTAACGACACTATCTTTCAGCCCAATGCAAATTTTTTTAAACTTTAAAAAAATAAAAACTTATTACGGTTTCTAATATTGTAATTTTCTGTCGACGTTTCGACTTTGCAGTCTTCACAGTCACGGGAGGATCTGTCCCCAGGGTGTTGATCATCGATAAATCAAAGTTACAACTTTGAGCTGCAGTCTTTCAAACGTAGTAAGAATTTGCTTACTTATAAAAGACGTCAAAATATATGACTAGTATTTGCCTGCATCTTCACCAGTGTGCAAAAGAGTTTTCAAGGATAACAGTAGCCTATAACACTCAGAAGTAATGTAGCTTCCCACTAGTACAAAAAAAAATCAAAATCCGTTTAGTTGTTGCTGAGATAAGCGCGTTCAAACAAATAAACTTCAGCTTTATACATAAGTATAGATAATCAAGTATTTGCCCACGTGTAAGACAACGCTTGCATATTAAACAGTGTCGTGCTCTAATAACTGGAGAGGTGTGGTTTGGATTGGTCTGGCACAGACCGCAACATTCCTGTGAGCTTGCATTCAAATGTCCACAATACTACAACTGCTCCGCTATCCCGGTAATGAATATGGATTTAATAATGTTAGTTGGAGGAGGCATTCATTTTTTGTATACGCGAACGCAAAGCGACCTCACTGCACCCGATCAGAGATGATGAGAGGTGATTACCCCTCGGTAGTCGGCACAATTATGCCGGCCTGTTGGAACCGAATACACTCAGGCTGATCCCGGAACACGACACACTTACGTGTTCCACTATGGCGGATTTTAACAACTTGTATACGGTGGTCGCTATCCCGGCGAATATAAAATATATCCCACCACAAGCAATATAATTTACTAACATTATAACTATAAATAAGTACATATATGGTAACGATTATTGTAAACCATTGTATCGTGATGATACATAGGGACATAGACGTATATTCGCGTGACGATGGAAATGCATGCAAGTACTCACATCTGCCACTGCCACACGACGTCAGGAACCCGCCTTGGTTATACTGCTGCACTCCGTCACGTTTGTCAGGACACCACACACAGTTAGTACACACAATGTAAGGATTATGGGTCCTGGGAAATCTATACTTTCACAGTTATTGTATTAATTATGAAGCGCGCCGGGGAACGTGCCGCCATCGATGCACCAAACTTTCGTTACTGGCGTCATCCGCTGGATGGCGCGGGCGTGTGGCCTCCCGTTGGCCAGCGGTATTGGTCGATTTAGTTGGCGGCAAATGCGTGCGAATTTGAATACGTTTCGCTCTCACACACATACCACCATCACGCGAATTATTATAGAATTAGTTTATTATTATAAACAACGGTTACGAAACATTCCGCCCACCAAAATACATTAATGTATTTTCCAAAATTTAAGAAAAAATTAACCTAACTTAAAAGGCATATGATCTTAAAATTATGATTACGAACTTAAAATTATGAACTATAGGTTTAAGTTAAGTTACGTTATTCGTTTTGATTCGGCAACGGACAGAGTTTGACTAAAGGCCTCGTGAAACGAGAGCCTTCAGCAGTACGTATCGTGGCAATGCGGACTATGCCATCAGGACTCGGATGTAACTCTTCAACCCGAGCTAACGGCCAATGTAACGGAAGCGAATTATCGGCTTTAACAATAACTACTGATCCTACGCTCAACGGTTTTGAATGCTTAGTCCACTTCGCCCGCTGAGTCAGAGAATGAAGATATTCATGTTTCCAACGGTTCCAGAAATCATGCTGAAAACGTTGAATCAGTTGCCATCGGCCCAAACGATTTATGTTCAAAGAAGTTACATCTTCATCAGGGACAGATGTTAACGGCTCAAGAGTAAGAAAATGCCCTGGTGTTAGAACAGCAAAATCATTAGGATCTGAACTCAGAGGACAAAGAGGTCGCGAATTTAACATCGATTCGATTTGTACAAAGAGTGTTGTTAACTCTTCAAATGTTAAACATTGATCGCCAACGATACGATATAAATGCGATTTTACGGATTTTATCTGTATTTCCCACACTCCACCAAAGTGGGGACTTGAGGGCGGATTGAAACGAAATTCGATTTGATTAGCATGAGCAGCACTTCGCATATATTCAGTTAATTGTGAATTAGCACCAACGTAATTTGTCCCGCAATCAGAATGAATTATGGTGACCCGTCCGCGTCGCCCGGAAAACCGACGCAGAGCAGCGAGGAAAGCATCCGAAGAAAGATCTGAGACTGCCTCAAGATGAACTGCGCGAGTTGCGAGACAAACAAATAAACATAAGTAAGCTTTAGTGATTTTCGCACCTCGATGTTTACCGGTTTTAATACGAAAAGGGCCACCGTAGTCGGTCCCTACAACAGAAAACGGTTTTACCTGATTCACACGAACTGCAGGCAAGTCACTCATGAAAGGTTCCAGTGGGGATGGATGCGTTTTATAACACGACACACATTTGGATAGGCAATGCCGAATGGCACGTTTAGGAGACAATACCCAAAACTGTTGCGAAAGAAGATACTGCGTGGTATTTACGCCCGCGTGACAATTTTCACGATGAACGGCTTCTATAACAAGGTAAGTTAACCTGGATTTACGAGGGAGTAAAGCGGGGTGTTTATGCTCGAATTCGAGGCCGGATCTTGCAAGGCGACCGCCCACCCTGAGAATTCCCTGCGCATCGAGAAAGATGTTCAACTTACGCATCTGTTTTGTTAATAATTGTCCTTCCCGCAACTGGCGTATTTCGTTTTCGAAAAAGGATTGTTGATTGTGCTTTACGACGATCAACAAAGCGGCATGAAGCTCAACACGATCGAGAAAAGGATTTGAGCAACGAATATTTTTATCTCGTAAAAATCTAATGAATCTTAACCACCAACAAATGATACGCTGTATTTTTCGAATCGAAGAATAACGAATGAGAAGAGTGTCGATAAAGGAATTCTTCGCATCGTCGGAGGTAAAGAACGTTTTTAAAGCTTTTTCCTCAAAATGAAGGATGTCCTCGTTAGGATTAATTTCAAGTTGTGGCCATTGCTCAGAAGGGGAGCGAAGCCAGGCGGGACCCGCCCACCATAAGCTATTGTTGACGAGATCGGATGGCAGCTGACCACGAGAAGCTACATCTGCCGGATTATCTTCGGAATCCACATGGCGCCAGTGAACGTCTGGAATGACTTCGTGAATGTGACTAACGCGATTTGCAACGAAAGTTTTCCAGCGCGAGGAGTGAGAGCGAAGCCACGCTAGCACAACGGTAGAATCAGACCAGGCGAAAACACCAGCAAATGTTAACCGAGATGAGAAAACATCCATGACAAATTTCAGCAGGTCGGCAAGAAGAACTGCAGCGCAAAGCTCCAACCTAGGAAGGGAAGTGGATTTTGTAGGTGCGACTCGCGCTTTTGAACAAACAAAGAAGGTCTGAATGTTACCCTCAGCGTTCACGGTTCGTAAATAAATCACACCACCATAACCTGTTTCCGAACTGTCTGAAAAGCCGTGTAACTCCCAAGAAATACAATCCTGTCCAGCAAACAAACGGGGAATCTGTAACGATTCTAACAATGGTAATTGTTCAAGATATCGAGACCAAAACTGGACTATATTATCGGGAGGGTCTTCATCCCAACCTATCTCAAGGATCCAGAGGCGCTGAACCAACACCTTTGCCACCAAAATTAATGGCGACAGGAAGCCAAGTGGATCGTATATACGTGCAAGCTCGCTAAGAATGTTACGCTTCGAACATTTCTTATGCTGAGGAGTTACTGAAAAAAGGAACGAATCATTACAAGGATCCCACTTAAGACCTAATACCTTGAGAGTAGGGTTGTCGTCAACATCCATGGATACAGGATCGGTTAAGCAATATTCTCGTGGTAAATCAGAGAGTAACTGAGGTACATTACTAGCCCATTTTCTGAGTTCGAAATGTCCCCTTTTCAAAAGTTCGATTATTTGAGTTTTCGCATTTTGAGCCATACGAACGTTACTAAAACCAGTTATTATGTCATCGACATAAACATCGGATCCCAAAACTTGACTCGCAAGTGGAAAGTCACCACCCTCATCATGAATCAGCTGTTTGACAGTACGGCATGCGAGAAAAGGTGCGGAAGACACGCCGTAGGTCACGGTATTAAGACGATATTCTTGCACGGGTTGGTCCGCATTAAATCGCCAGAAGATGCGCTGATAATCACGATCAGACGCTCGAATGAGAATTTGTCGATACATTTGTTTCATGTCTGCGGTGAAAACAACAGAATGAACGCGGAATTTTAGAAGAATTTCAACAATATTCGTTTGCAATTTAGGACCTACGAGCAACACATCATTTAACGATAGTCCTCTCGCATCTTTTGCGGAGGCGTTGAATACAACACGAAGAGGAGTAGTGCTGCTCTCCGTACGGAGTACAAAATGATGAGGAATGAAGTATTTTCCGATACTCAATTCTTCAGTCGGTACAAGGCTCATGTGACCCTGATCGAGATATTCCTTCATGAAGTCACAGTATTTTTCATACAACTCCATGTTCTTGAGGAGGCGTTTCTCAATTGAATGAAAGCACCTCAAAGCTGTATCACGAGATCCGGGAAAGGTAGTCTCGTGCTCTTCGTTTCTGAAAGGCAAAGATACAATGTATCGACCAGCGGGATCTCTTACCTGAAGGTCTTTGAAGATTTGCTCGCATTTCTCGTCTTCGACGGTGAGAGGTTTCGAAGGAAAAACGCTCAATTCCTCCAGCTGCCATAATTTCTTTAACTCATCATGAAGTTGTGGCTCCTCATGAACGAAGAACGAGTGTGCTTCAGGCTCTACGTATCCGACATTCCCGACCAGCAGCCAACCGAATACGGAATTAAGAGCTGACGGTTGATTGGAGTCACCTTTAATTGATCCCGGCAACAGAAGCGAAGCAAAGCACTCCGCACCTATAAGAAGATCGACTGGACCAGGTTTGTGACAATTTGGGTCTGCTAACTGCAACGCTTTAATATGATGCCACGAAGATTTATCAAGTCGAATTGATGGCATCTTACCACAGATACTTGGCAAAGTCAAGGCTTTGATGGTAAAGAGAGCTTTATCGCTTCGCCCAATATCAAGATGTACTATACCTGACACTGGAGCTAATGAATGACCCAATCCACTAACCTTATTCGACGTCGAATTACTGATGAGACCCAATCGATGAACGACCTCCTCGGTGATAAAGTGACTTTGACTACCAGAATCAATCAAGGCTCGAAACGATTGAAAATGTCCCGATGAATCGCGAATTTGGACAACAGCTGTGGATAATAAAACAAAAGAATGTTCACGCATGCTAGTCAACACGCGAACCTGATTATTCGGTGTTTCACCATCTGGAACCACATTTGAAGGAGTGGACGATGCTTCCTCATGTAGAAGTGAATGATGCCGTTTATGACATTTATAACACCTGAACAAAGATTTACAATCCTTGACGCTGTGAGACGGTTTTAAACAATTGAAGCACCAACGATGAGTGCGCGCATGGTTACTGCGTTCCGCGACTGAAAGTTGTACGAATTTATTACATTTGTTTATCGAATGATCACCCGAACAAAATGAACACTTTACGGATATCGCTACAGGTGAATGAGAAGAAGGTGAACTGAGTTTCTTGTTGGATACGGAATTATCTGTGTTATTTGCAAGAAATACTGTGGTTTTCTTCTGAAACTTCGAATTACTCGACGATACGCTTTTAAGTGGCTTAGCTTTGTCTGAAGGTTTCCCTACATCAGGACTAACCTGGCTACTTGAAGAAAAATGGTTATCGCGAATGAAAGCATCAGCTCGATTAAACAAAAGGTTTACAGCGCTTGATACTGCGGCAATTCAGTAGCCTCTTGCTTTTGTTCAAAAGAACGTCGAGTCTGGGTATCTAATTTCGATAATACTAAATAACACAGAACGAAGTCCCACTCATGAGTAGGAAGGTCAAGACCGGATAATACGTTTAAATTTTCATTTATTAAATCCAAATTACGCCGAAATTCGACAGGTGACAGAGATTTCAAATTAATATTTAATCTCCTTCCAACACGTAAAAGCTAATTCTCGCTTATCTCGAAACCTGGCGACCAGCGCCTCATATGCACTGCGATAGTATTTACCTTGAATGGGATAAGATCGAATAACACCTAATGCATCCCCACTGAGACATGTTTCGAGATATTGCATACGTTTCGTGTCTGATAGCGATTCATTGTTTATGAATCAACGAATTAAACAAATCAAAGAATTTTGGCCACTCTTTTATTTCCCCGGAAAACGATGGTAAGTTAATTTTAGGTAACTTAACGTCTGCTGCGGACGAACAATTCGCCTTCTTATCGCACGGTTTACAATTAGATTCGGGAAATAATTTTCGATGGATTGCCAAAATCTCAAAATGAATATTGTCGAACTCGTCACGTACTTCATCCTCGTGTTCGGAATCATCATCATCGATAACACATAAAATGTCCGAATGAGCACTTTCAAAACTTTCAATTAATTTCGGTAACGCGGAAAATTGAATACTAAACAAATCTAAAGATGACTCATCATCCTTTGCTAATTTAGCAACTTCGAGAAGTTTCTTTAAACGATTTAAGGGCAGAGTGCGCTTGCGGCGAAGCACAGGCAACTCTTGAATATGTGGGCGATCTAAACTTGCCGACTTAGTAACACGCCCTTTAGGTTTACAAACGCGTACCGTACGATACGACATCTTAAACGATTATTAAATCGACTAAACGAATTGTTAAACTTAAAAAGTTTATACTCACAGCCTACCCCGTTGCGGATAGAAAGCGTTATACGCGTTAAATATGCCTAAACAACACCGGATAATACAACGCACGAGTCTGAATAGTAGGCACAGCGAATGAGTGAACGAATGAACGTATAAGTAGGTATGTAATACCTAATGATTACGCAATGAAATGAAAATTAAATATATAATACAATAATTATATATCTACGAAAAGTTGTCACAACTCAATTTGTTTGTCGCGAGAAATAGTACTATACGAATTAGTTAAAACGATTGAAGTAAATAGCACTAACGTATTTATTACGACAACAGTAGGAGTGACCGAATGGCTTACGTATGTATGTATACACGACAGTAACGAAAGTATATAAATGTACTTTGCCGCTTATTTTGACTCCAGGTAGATACCTAACTGTGTATGTTTTAATAAATAGACGTCGCTAGAATTAATACGGATGAACGACACCTTTTGTATTAAAACCGATACCGAATTGAATCTGCGTACAGGCCGATCTGTATGTGCTAATAATTATTATGAATGGGTGAAAATGTGAGAGGATCGAAACGCGACGAAACACTAACGAATTTAAAATGAATAGATGTATCGACGGTAACGAGACGAGAAAATCACAATTAACACTAACGTATATAATTATAACACATCGGCTTATAGTACGAGAACGCTTTTGAATATTATGTATTTATTATTTAAATACATAAGCGGCAAATATACGTCGGCGCAACTTAAACTGCAAAATGGCGGATTTTATTCGAAATACGATTTAATTGTTTGCATCGGGAAAAGTAATATACAATGATTAACTGTAACAACGAGAAATACACAAATAATAATTATTATTATTAGAATAAACTACGTA